>NW_027362771.1:573572050-573859550 GCF_046119375.1 Phyllobates terribilis | reverse complement strand
AGTGCCAAATAATACCCCCATATAGCAGCAAGTAATACCACCATATAGTGCCAAATAATACCACCATATAGCAGCAAGTAATAACACCATATATTATAAAGTAATACCCAGGGGCGGACACTGACTGCCTGGGGCCCCGGTGCAAGAAATGTGTCTGGGCCCCCCCTCCTTTTATGGCGACAAAGCTACAGATGTATATATAGCCACACACACATATATACCTCTTACATAGCCTCCTTTATTATGTATATTGCCGTCCCTTATTACACAGTGCCCTCTCTTGTTATGTACAGCACCGTCCCTTACATATCGGATTATCTATAGCGCCCTGTTCTTTATTACATGGCGTCCTATGTTGTTAGATATATAATGCAATGACGGCTGATGGAGCAGGGAAAGCTTCTTTTCTGATGGAGGAGCTGATGGACTGGTCTTCAGGTCACCGGCTGATCTATCAGCCGTCATTTTATATCTAACAAGAGACAACTATATAATAAAAGAAGGCGCTGTGACTGATAAAAATAACAAGAATACACTATGTAAGGGACAGCACTGTACATAACAGCAGAGGAAGCTATATAATAAGAGACGGCACCATATATAACTAGAGAGGATGGTACGTAATAAGGGAGGGTGTTATACATAATAAAAGAGGAAACTATATAACTAAGGACGGCGCTATACATAATAAGTGTGTACACTATATACTAAGGGACTGTGCTATACATAATAAGTGTGTACACTATATACTAAGGGACTGTGCTGTACATAATAAGGCTACATTCCTGTATCTGTGTGCAGTGTCGGTGTGCTGCCCGCTTTTACAGATGCATTGAGCATGTCCTATACTAATCCTCAAAATCGGATCAGAACAGGACATTCTCTGACCCTCTTAGATCTCATTCTCAGATCCGTGGTTTTCATGGATGTGTTAATGGATCTATAAAACTGTACGAGTCCGTGGACCATCCGATAAAAAAATACGGGCAGCACACGGACATTTCACACAAATGTGAGAATGTGGCCTAAGGGATTTTACAGATAACATTATCCCTCCAAGTCACACAGTGCAGATACAGATTAATATTTACATCCAGGCACTTACCGCTGACGTCTCATCTGATCAGAGCCGGTTTCTGCTGCTTCTTCTCCATCTGGTCAGACCTTCATGTCGACATCTCCCAGCCACGACTCGTCTTGTCACGATGATCACCGCAGCCCTGAAAATAACAAGGTCACATATATTGTATATATACATGTGTCTCCCCCACACTGCGCCCCTGAATACAGATATGTAGTCCCACCATTAATATACTATTAGCCACTTAGTAATCAAAATATAAAGTGATAATCAGCACTGTGCCCCCCATTAACTATAATCTCCACTAATATAAATTATTCAGTCTCTGTGACTCTCCCCAATTAACTGTAAGGCTATGTGCACACGAAAAATATACAAAACTTTACAGTACAAGCAAAGTGAAACCTCCATCATTGCACTCTACATCCCCATCATTACTCTCTCCCAGCACCCCCGTCATTATTCTCTCCCACCACCCCCATCATTGCTCTCTCCCAGCACCCCTGTCATTATTCTCTCCCTGCACCCCCATCATTGCTCTCCCCATCCCCATCATTACTCTCTCCCAGCACCCCCGTCATTGCTCTCTCCCAGCACCACTGTCATTATTCTCTCCCTGCACCCCCATCATTGCTCTCTCCCAGCACCCCCGTCATTGCTCTCTCCCAGCACCCCTGTCATTATTCTCTCTCAGCACCCCCATCATTGCTCTCTCCCAGCACCTCTATCATTGCTCTCTCCCAGCATCCCCGTCATTGCTCTCTCCCAGCACCTCCATCATTGCTCTCTCCCAGCACCCCCATCATTGCTCTCTCCCAGCACCCACGTCATTGCTCTCTACCAGCACCTGCATCATTGCTCTCTACCAGCACCCGTCATTGCTCTCTCCCAGCACCCCCGTCATTGCTCTCTCCCAGCACCTCCGTCATTATTCTCTTCCAGCACCCCCATCAATGCTCTCTCCCAGCACCCCTGTCATTGCTCTATTCCAGCACCCCTGTCATTTCTCTCTCCCAGCACCCCCGTCATTGCTCTCTCCCAGCACCCCAGTCATTGCTCTCTCCCAGCAACCCCCATCATTGCTCTCCACAGCTCCATCATTGCTCTCCCAATCCTCATCATTGCTCTCCCCATCCCCACCATCCTCATCATTGCTCATCCCATCTCCACCATTCCCATCATTGCTCACCCCCACCTCCATCATTGCTCTCCCCCACCTCCATCATTGCTCTCCCCAACCCCATCAGTGCTCTCCCCAGCCGCATCATTGCTCTCCCCAGCCCCATCATTGCTCTCCCCAGCCCCATCATTGCTCTCCCCATCATTGCTCTTCCCAGCCCCATCATTGCTGTCCCCATCATTGCTCTTCCCAGCCCCATCATTGCTCTCCCCATCGCCACATCCCCATCATTGCTCTCCCATCCCCACCATCCTCATCATTGCTTTCCCCATCCTCATCATGGCTCTCCCCATCACCACCATCCCCATCATTGCTCTCCCCATCCCCATCATTGCTCTCCTCATCTCCACCATCCCCATCATTTCTCTGCCCGCCGCACATGAGAGGGATCTCTGGCCATGGGCACCTCGGAGCCTGGGGGTCCGAGAAGCAGGCCAGATTGCCCTCAATATTAACCGCCCGGCAAGGGCCCCCCTGCACCGCCGCGCCGGCAGTATGTCCGCCCCTGGTAATACCACCATACAGTATCAAGTAATACCACCATATAGTGCCAAATAATACCACCATATAGTGCCAAGTAATACCACCATTTAGTGCCATGTAATACCATCATATAGTGCCAAGTAATACCACCATATAGTGCCAAATAATACCACCATTAATTGCAAAATAATGCCACTATATAGTGTGAAGTAATACCACCATATAGTGTCAAATAATACCACCCTACAGTGTCAAGTAATACCATCATATAGTGCCAAATAATACCAACATATAGTGCCAATACCACCATATAGTGCCAAATAAGACCACCATATAGTGCCAAATAATACCATCATATAGTGCCAAATAATACCATCATATAGTGCTAAATAATACCGCCATATAGTACCAAATAATACCACCATATAGTGCCAAGTAATACCACCATATATTGCCAAATAATACCAACATATAAAGCCAAATAATACCGCCATACAGTACAAAATAATACCACCATATAGTGTCAAATACCATCATATATTACCAAATAATACCACTATATAGTGCCAAATAATACCATCATATAGTACCAGATAATGCCACCATATATTTCCAAATAATACCATCATATATTTCCAAAAAATATCATTATATATTTCCAAATAATACCACCATATAGTGCTAAATAATACCACGATATAGTGCCAATGCCAAATAATACCACCATATAGTGCCAATGCCAATTAATACCACCGTATAAAGCCAAATAATATCATCATATATTGCCAAATAATATCACCATATAGTGCCAATACCACCATATAGTGCCAAAATAATACCATAATATAATGCCAATTAGTAGCTCTATAAACTGTGAAATAACAGTACTATATCCAGACTTCAGTGATTTTTCACTTACGCAAAAAATGGTCTACGTTTCCTCATTGTTCGTACTGTGTTTATCTATCTACTCATATAGCACCCTCATATTCCACAGCGCTGTACAGACATCATCATTATAGGGGACCAGGCTTTACCGTCAGTTTCATCTTTGATTTTCACGTATAAATAAATAAATTCTGAATCTTCTCCCGTCCACTACAATGTTAATCATGGACATCACAGGGACTGTGCACCGATGACATCCATGGGCTCTACGTGACGCTCACAGACCCATAGACTTGTATGGGTAATTTGGATCCGTGACATTACACAGTCTGCAAAAAAACGCTGGAAGAAGCATCATGCAGATGTAAAAAAAAAAACACTTTGATGGTTCAAATCCACAGGGAAAAAATAAGCAGCGTGTGCGTGGGACTTCAGGCATCTCATTCACTTTGCTGGTACTGTGAAACACTGATATTTTTACCCTTTAAAAATGCCCGGCAGAAAAAAACCCAAAACCCCTTATAGTTCCTAAATAATAGTATGGGATTGTAATATATGGCGGTAGATCACAGTAAAATGTTGTGCCATAATAATAATAATGGTAGTATTATATCATAACTCATAGTGCCAAATAATGCCAAATTATGCTACTATATAGTACCCAAATAATAGAATGTTTTAATACCAAATAATACCGCCATGTAGTGGCCAAATAATAGTATAGGATAGTAAAATATGGTTCAATATAACGGTTATATGTTGAGTCCAAATAATAATATATTATACTTCAAATAGTGCCAAATAATAGTAACATACAGTGCCCAAATATCATTATTACTACTTCTTTACAGTGCCATATAATGCCACCACATAGTGACAGACAATACCACCATGTCATGCTTCATAATACCACAATGTAGTGCTGAATAACGGCACTATATGTTACCAATTAGCAGTACCATATAATGCAATAAAAGTATGATATACTGCCAAATAACAGTGCCATACAATGCTTAAATAAAAGTATGATATACTGCCAAATAACTGTAGCATATAATGGTTAAATAAAAGTATGATATCCTGCCAAACAACAGTACCATATAATGGTTAAATAAAAGTATAATATACTGCCAAATAACAGTATCATATAATGCCTTAATAAAAGTATGATATACTGCCAAATAACAGTACCATATAATGCTTAAATAAAAGTATAATATACTGCCAAATAACAGTACCATATAATGCCTTAATAAAAGTATGATATACTGCCAAATAACAGTACCATATAATGCTTAAATAAAAGTATAATATACTGCCAAATAACAGTACCATATAATGCCTTAATAAAAGTATGATATACTGCCAAATAACAGTACCATATAATGCCTTAATAAAAGTATGATATACTGCCAAATAACAGTACCATATAATGCCTTAATAAAAGTATGATATACTGCCAAATAACAGTATCATATAATGCCTTAATAAAAGTATGATATCCTGCCAAACAACAGTTCCATATAATGCTTAAATAAAAGTATAATATACTGCCAAATAACAGTATCATATAATGCCTTAATAAAAGTATGATATACTGCCAAAGAACAGTACCATATAATGCCTTAATAAAAGTATGATATACTGCCAAATAACAGTATCATATAATGCCTTAATAAAAGTATGATATCCTGCCAAACAACAGTACCATATAATGCTTAAATAAAAGTATAATATACTGCCAAATAACAGTATCATATAATGCCTTAATAAAAGTATGATATCCTGCCAAACAACAGTACCATATAATGCTTAAATAAAAGTATAATATACTGCCAAATAACAGTACCATATAATGCCTTAATAAAAGTATGATATCCTGCCAAACAACAGTACCATATAATGCTTAAATAAAAGTATAATATACTGCCAAATAACAGTATCATATAATGCCTTAATAAAAGTATGATATACTGCCAAATAACAGTACCATATAATGCCTTAATAAAAGTATGATATCCTGCCAAACAACAGTACCATGTAATGCTTAAATAAAAGTATAATATACTGCCAAATAACAGTATCATATAATGCCTTAATAAAAGTATGATATACTGCCAAATAACAGTACCATATAATGCCTTAATAAAAGTATGACATACTGCCAAATAACAGTACCATATAATGCCTTAATAAAAGTATAATATACTGCCAAACAACAGTACCATATAATGCCTTAATAAAAGTATGATATACTGCCAAACTGCTCCCACACTCCAAAGACATACTGATAGGGAATGTAGATTGTGAGCCCCATTGGGGACAGTGCCCATAATGTCTGTAAATTGTCTGAATTGTAAAGCATTGCAGAATATGTTGGCGCTATATAAATAAAAAGATTATTATTATTATTATTACTATATAATGCTTAAATAAATGTATGATATACTGACAAATAACAGTACCATAAAATGTACAAATAAAAGTATGACAAAATGACAAATAATACGACCCTATACTACCAAATAATACCAACATATAGAGTTAGGAAGTGCACAAATAAAAGTATGACAGTGGTAAATAATACCAACATAGTGTCAAATAATGATACCAAATAATCCCCTGATAATAATACCACCATAGAGTGACCAACATATTTAGTGATATTATTATTATTAACACTATATAGTGCCAAATAGTAGCTCCATGCAGTGCTAAATAGCAATGCCTTATGGTACTCATATATTAGCACTATATACAGTGTTCATATTATATCACAAGTAATGCCATGAAATTAGTTTCATGGCAGAAAGGAATAGTAGGGTGGACTGTTCAAAAACGGTGAAGGATCAGTCTATCGCCCCCTTTGCCCATGCTATACCATAACCTCACTATGAACAAGTATAAGGATTCTCCTCCCAATTATTGATGTCAGGTCTCCTAATTTGCTGCCAATGTAGTTACATTACATAAAGTGAGTATCTAGCTTTTGCCACCAGGTTGTTTAGGTCCCAAATCATGAGCCAAATCAACTATTAATAAGTCGTTATAGGTGGCCTGGCTGTGCTTTTTTATACAAAGCTCCAAATCCCTTGTATAGATAGAGAAAAAAAATGATGAAATTCTGTTTAACTGCAGCCACCACTAGGGGGAGCTAAAGAAATATTAATTTATGATTGAATTCAATGTATAAACAGTATGCAAAGATCTTACACGCTCCCCCTAGTGGTGACTGCAGGCAACAAAGTAGAACTATAATAGTAAATGGTTAAAAGGGAATATGTCAGTAGGATAAACCCTCCTAAGCAGTCTATATGGGCACGCAGATCATAGTAAGTTGAAGAAAGTGATACCTTGATATCTGCGATACGATGTCTTATTCAGGGGAAATCCACATTTTTTCTTATATGATCTCCCCAAGCATCTGCCTCCAGAGCTTATTGTAAGTGAAAGGGGGCGTTTCCAGTGTGAGACAAGTAATGACCGACAGTCTGCTCGCATCATCACACACAGTTCTACGGTGAGATCAGCACTAACACAGGACAGCAGAAGTGAACTTTGTCTCATTACAAACACATTTGCAGCAGCAGTTTTCCTCTCATAGTGCTTGCAGCTCGGCTGTACTGCCACTCTCTCTCCACCACACTGTCTGCCTGTGAGATAGAAGCTGAAGCACTGTGAGAGGACAATTGCAAATGTGTTTGTGTTTGTAAGCAGAGCTGACCGCACTATAAGAGAAACACTGCTGCTGCAAATGTGTTTGTAATGACGCAAAGTTCACTTCTGCTGTTCTGTGTTAGTTCTGATCTCATTGCAAAGCTATGTGTGATTATGAGAGCTGACTGTCAGTCATTCCATGCCTCACACTGGTAACGCCCCATTTTCCTTATAATAAGCTCTGAAGGCAGATTCTCAGGGAGATATATGCCTGGCCTATAGATCTTAACAGATTTCTCTGTGATAAGACATCGGTTTGCAGATATCAAGGTATAATATTATTCCACCTCCACACAAAGACCCTGAATGTAAATAGATCGTTCCAAGGCCTAGAACTGGAGGTATGGAAATAGCTAGTCCCACCTAGCTCTTCTTGCCATTCCTAACACCCGGACCCTTAGTGAGATCTATGTCTGGCCCATAGATCTTAACAGCTCATTTGCATATGAGGAAAATGTGGATAACTCTGGAATAAGACATCAGATCACGGAGATCAAGATATCATTTTATTAAACTTTCTATGACCTACACGCCCATATAGATGTTATAGGAGGGTTGATCTTACCGAAAAGAGCAAAAAATAACAGAAAGTAAGGGTTAAAGACAGCAATATATATATATAGAATTAATCCACATTCAATGCTCATAACGTTGATATTATACTATATTACTAGTCTTGAGTATTGCACTCCAGAGCAGCATTCACAATTGTGTAGGCTTCAGAGCTAAACTCTCCCAGTATTCTTGCTTGGCTTAAAGTACAGAACGTGATCAATTAATTTTCACAATTGGAAATATTAATGCTATATGCATCTGCACAGTGTAACACATTGGAAAGTTGTGTAATAGTGAATGGGTGTCAGGTAGAGCAGACCGAGGGAGAAGTCTCATATCGCAAAAAATGAGGGATGAAAGAAAGTAAGGGTTTATCAGATATTTGGGTTCAATACTGACCCCTACAGGTAGCAAAGGAGAATTCATGTAATTTAGCAGTGTAGCATTATAGAATGGTATAGGTCCTGTATGGTCACTCTGCGTCTTTCTGCTTCTGCTCCCTGATCTCACACAACCTTATTTTTCGGCTACTCTGAGATTGTCAGACTTCTCCGCATCTCACAGACTCCACCGTCTATTGTCTGTCTGCGGGGGAAGACTGTGTTGTTTTTCACTTTTATGCAGGGATGTGAAGAGGAGATCCCTATATAAATAGCAGGAGATAAACGTTCCTGCTTCATGGGAAATAACAAATGCCCGGCACGTATCAGGAAATCTACAGTTCCCAGAAAACAACTCTGACTGTGTAATAAGCCAAAAACAGGACCGACTGTCAGGATCACACTCCACACACTGCACTGTATAATGATAGTATATATACAGTGTCTTGACAAAGTATTCTTTCCCCGTGAACTTTTCCACATTTTTTCACGTTACACCCACAAACTTACATTTAGTTTATTGGGATTGTATGTGATACCAACACAAAGTAACAAGTATTTGTGAAGTGTGAAGGAAATGATACACAGTTTTCTAAATATTTTAAAACTATAATCCTGAAAATTGTGACGTGCATTTGTATTCAGCCCCCAGTAGTCTGATATTCCTAAATAAAATCCTGAGTGACCAATTGCCTCCAGAAGTCACATAATAATTGAGTGCACCTGTGTGTAATTTATCTTCAAAGGTTTGTTTGAAAAGATTAGGGAGCAAACAACATCATGAAAACCAAGGAACACACCAGACAGGTCAGGGATAAAGTTGTAGAGAAGAGTAAAGCAGGGTTAGGTTATAAAGAATTGCCCAAACTTTGAATATCTCACAGCACTGTTCAATCTATCATCCAAAAATGGAAGGAGTATAGTAAAACTACCAAGACATGGTTGTCCACCTGAACTGACATCCCAAGCAAGGACAGCACTAATTAGAGAAGCAAGCAAGAAGCCCATGGTGACTCTGTAGGAGCTGCAGAGATCCACAGCTCAGGGGGGAGAATCTGTCCACAGGACAACTATTAGTCGTATGCTCCCCAAATCTGGCCTTTATAGAAGAGTGGCAAGAAGAATGCCATTTTTTAAACTAAACCATAAAACATCCTGTTTACAGTTTGCAAACAGCAATGTAGGGGACACAGCGAGCATGTGGAAGAATGGACTCTGGTCAGATGAGACCAAAGTAGACATTTTTGGGCTAAATGCAAAACACTATGTGTGGCGTAAACCTAACACTGAACATAACACTGAAAACACCATCCCCACCGTCACACATGGTGGCAGCATCCTGCTGTGGAGAGGTTTTTCTTCAGCAGGGACAGGGAGCTGGTGAAGCTGGTCCGAGTTGATGGGAAGATGGATGGAGCTAAACACAGAGAGGAAAGGCTGTTAGAGGTTTGCAAAAAACTTTAGACTGAGGCATAGGTTCACCTTCCAGCAGGACAACGACCCTAAACATTCTACCAGAGCTACAATGGATGGTTTAGATCAAGGCATATTCATGTGTGTGAACGGCCCAGGGACAGTCCAGACCGAAATCCCATTGAGACAAGACGTGAAAATTGCTGATCACAGATGCCTCCATCCAATCTCACTGAGCGAGAGCGAGTGTGCAAAGAGGAAGGGGCAACAATGTCACCTCTAGATGAGAAAAGCTGGAGAGACAGACCCCAAAAGACTGCAGCAGTAACTGCAGCAAAAGGTGGTCCTACAAAGTACTGACTCAGGGAGGCTGAATACAAATGCACCTCACAATTTTCAGATTTATATTTTTAAAATAATTAAAAAACCCTGTATCATTTCCTGCACACTTCACCAATACTTGCTACTTTGTGTTGGGATATCACATAAAATCCCAAGAAAATATATTTAAGTTTGTGGGTGTAATGTGAAAAAATGTGGAAAAGTTCACAGGGTATGAATATTTTTTCAAGGCACTGTATACACTGATAATAATCACACTGATAATGATCGGGGTCTTTTAGGGTCAGAAGGAAGACTTTGGATTTCCTTTTCCTGTGTGTTATTGTTTTTACAGTAAAATAACTAAAAAGCGGAAGTGATGAGTGATGGACACTGACTTGTTTTATTCTTACTGTTGCCAAGAAAACTAAATTCCCATTAACCCTGTATATATATATATAGAGAGAGAGAGAGAGAGAGAGAGAGAGAGTGATGTATGTAGATATATATAGAGAGAGAGAGAGAACACAAACACGTTCCAGCTTCCCGGGTCCTGAGATTTATATTTTTGTGATGTCGTAGCTATATAGTGAGGAGGATATCAAAAATATTGAAATATTAGTCAGATTATGACTCAAGAATTCCTGTATATGACCCGTGTAAAGGGATTCTTGCATTAGGACAACCCCTTATTATATATGCCCTATTAGGATATATGGAGCGTAAAAAAGGGTTACTTGTTTGGAGAGCAGATGGCCTCTAACAATTCGAGAGAGACATCCTTTTAAAATGATTAACTAATTTACTAATGTACGCCCTCTAAAGAAAATTCTAAGTTAATATTTGGGGGTTCCTCACTCTGGAGGACTCGATACATCCGTACATTATAGTGGCAGGCATACGGGTTTTAATAGGGCCAGTGAAATACTTATTTTTTTCCTGTAGAACAATCAAATACTTACAGCCAGGTTACCTTACAGATCGCAAATGATTGTTGGGGTCTCTAGAAATTAATAATAATTGAGTTTGCTGTATAGTTGTACCAGGCGAAAGTGATATATTGGGCGATCTCAGTAGTGAGATCCCATACAGTTAGCTTTAGAAACCGTAAGACCATAGAACCCCACAGAGGTTTGATTAGATAATTTAAAAGGGGGTCTCCTTACGGACAGCATACATGGTTTCAGGGACCTATAATAAATATCTAAATTGGATATGTAAAACTTCAACGGAACAAGTGCATTGGCAATTTGCTAATAGAGAGCCTTCCCATATGTCATAGGGTGGACTGCAAATTCAAGGCCCCTTCAGGGTGAAGGGTCTTGGAGGGGGAACCTCCCTTTATGATATGGAATGGACTTGTCTAGATGTGGGATCGCCTTTAGCCAGAACATCTCTGTTAGCCTCATTACAGCATATGAATACTATAACGGAGGGCCTTGCTCGTTACCGCACCCTACGAGCCAAAATGGGAAGACGTGAAGGACCTCAAAAGCAGCAACTTTATTGGAGTCAAGTTGTTCATGTACTTCATCTGAATGGCAATAATTTTCCACGCATCCCTGGCAAAATCAGATTAAATGGGTTGTGTCACGATTCCTCAGCTCCGCAGTGACTGACAGCTCAGCCGTCCAACCTGAGGCTGGGAGGTGCTGAGCTTCCCTCAGGTGTTCCCTGTTCCAAGTGATTATTCAGGTACTTAGCTAAGCTGTCCGTCCCAGATCTCCACCAGTCGTAGCATTTGCTCGGTGGTTCTGTTTGCTGATCTATTGCTGCCTGACCTTGAGCCTCGTTCTGACCATCCATTTGCCTAGCCCCTTTGCTCTGATCCACTATCTTTCTGGTATTCTGATCCCGGACCGTGACCTCATTTCGCCTTTGTCTTTCCCCTTTAGTTTACGACGTGCTCTCTTGGTATCTGACCCCGGAACGTTGGACTATCATGCCTCACTTCTGTATAGAGACAAACCATTTTAAAATCATTTATTTAAATGTTTTAATTACTAACTCTTGCTATGAGACCGAATATAGAAAATTTGACCTTAGCGAGGTATAGTGAAATACGACTCGTAGAAAGAAACTAGCTACACTGCACGCGCCATAAATCTAACCATATGTGACATTTGTGGTTTGCGCCCTTGTTATACTGCAGTGACGGGAAAGTCAAACAATGAATGTTAAGAAGCTGTGGTTTAAAGGGTGGGGGGGTGTTATCTGGTGGGTGCAAACACGAAATTCAGCCACATGACATGCAAAAGCTTAACCAAGTCCTATGTTATAGAAACCGCTGTACATTAAAGGGGAATTCCGCCTACATTCATATTCATGACATACAGAATGCCCCTATATTAAGCAAATTTGAATAAGCTGTGCCCCTTTTTGTGTTCTGGTCAGCGAGATGATTCCGCAAAACTTTGGACTGTTAAGTGTTTCGTCACGAGCATTGGAAATGGGAGAGTAGGGTGCTACAAAGAGCATTGTGGCCCACCATAGGCGGAAGTCGATGGAGGTCCATGATCACAGACCCAAAATGATGTCTATGATATGAGGAACAGGTTGTAAATCCCTAATGCGTACATAAAAGACCACTTACTGGTACTTCTCTCGAAATATGATGGAGAATGGCTGGACTTGATATCTCTAGGGTTGGTACTAAATGTCATGATAGGCTTAATATTCAATTGTCCTGCATTATATGAGCGCAAAATCTGGCCACTTTTGACCTGGTGACGGGTCCTCTTTCACACTGATAGAAATCCACACCAACGTGATGTTTTAGACATGTCTAGATGACATGTCAGAAGATCAAATCATGGGAATGCTACTGTAATAACAGATCATTTCTACCTCGTGAGAGAGTTCTACGGAGGTGACATGACAGGACGTGTTGCAGTTCATCGTATGCGGTAATTATTACTGTCAGGTATACGTTGTCTGCCTGTTTTGTCTATGTGAGCGTTTTAGATGTCTCCACTCCCTGATTCACCTTCACTTTCTGGTCTAAAGAACCATTTAGTGATTTTTTCAGTTTTTTTTTTTATTATATGATTTACCATAGGCTAGTCTCACATCCCGGTTTCTCAAGATCTAAGGAGGCTTCTTCTAAAGACCTATAATGATTGCTCCTGTCGAAAAACCTGTGGGTTGTTAGTGAAATCGAACGAGAAAGTGACTGATGGGAATCTACAATTTACCGCTTGTATAGTTTATCAGACGTGTTAGGACGACTCGTTCTGGTCATAAATGAAAGCTTGAGTCAGATGGAAGAGGCCCGAGGAAAAAAGTATGTAGGAATTTTCAGTGCAAATCATTAACGTAGTGTTCAGAACTAAACCGCATCTTCTCGAACAAGGGTGCTCTACTATTTTCTGGCCTGATGACCACAATGCTACCCCTTAAAGACGACCTCTCATCAGGTCAAAAGTGGGCAGTTTTTGCTCTACTTTTGTTCACGTTGCCCCCCTGATTATTTCTATTTTTTGTTTATTCTTTTTTCGAAATCTGCCGTATGATCCCAGAAATATGAGCCTTTTCATTTAGTATTAATTTCTATGGTATTTTCCAAGAGGGCGTGACTCACATGATCCTCCGGGGCATGTCTTTAGACTGCTCTGCATTATTACCCTTAGCCATGTCCACTTGTAAAGACCATTAAAAAAATAACACTAAGTAAAAAGGCGTTTACTATACTGATTAAATAACATGACATTTTTTTTTTATAGCTGAGGTGGTTACGAACTTGGCGATACCAATTATGCATTTTTTTACATACAGTATACACATATATCTATAATACAGGAATGGTTAAGGGGAAAATAGTATTTTTTTTTTCCTTTATTTTAGATGTTTATTTTATTTTTTACAGTTTTTTTTTTTTAATCCCACTCGGGAGCTTAAATAAGCTTGATTGCCTGTACAATTCCCCGCAATATTTCTTTGGTGCCATGTATTATCTTTGCCAGCCTCTGTCTCCATCTAATAAGAGGACTAAAGTGGCAGTCATGGACAAGACACCACTTCGGCAATCTCGCGATCAGGTCATGGAACAGCGATGGGCTGAAAGAGGGAGCCCTCTTCTTCTGTCTAACCGCTTAGACGCCACTGTCGCTATTGACTGGGGCACCTAAAGGGTTAAACTGTGTGCTAAAAAAATCCATGCAGTTTTAGCAAGAGCCTCGCTATGTACAGTATGCATGTCAGTCGGGGCTCCTGCAGAGTTTACATGTGTACATAGGCAGAACCCAAGAAATGTGTATGTTTTGGGGAGTTAAGGGCTTATGTCATACTTGCCAAGCTTTGGAAGTAGCTGTGTGGGAGCCGCTATGGTAAAGTTACCAGAACCCATAGCCTGGGAGGTCTTCACTTTTTTTTCGGGAGTCTCAAGTATGCTTAAAATAGAACTTAGACAGCCCCATGGAGACCCTTATAATCAGTGCTCATCACACAGTGTTCCTGAAAGAAATTCAAGCCACACAGTGCCCCCGTTAGTGCCAGGTGTACACCTTCTCGTTCACATGGAAGCCATCACTTTAGAATCACATATATTTTCTGCAGGGAAAGGAGAACCGAGTTGACATCTAATGACGATGGCGCTGTCTTTTGACATCCATGGCAATGTCTTAACGGTTGGGGGGCAGCACGAAATGGTGCTACATGTCCCTACTCCTTCTCCAGGAGATAAGTGACACCAGACTTATGTTTCAGCTGTTCATCTCCATACTTGGCCAAGGTGAACGTCAAGACTGATAGAAGTCACGAGCTTCAACTCTGTGGGGCCTAAAGGCTTTAACTCGGAAAGAAGCGGTGAATGTTTGACCTCTCTTCGATTTTTGTAGGATTTGCATGGAGGCTTTTGATCAATGAATGGTTATACGCATACACAGGTTGAAATAACATTCGACTATAATCCCCTTGTTATGGCAGCTTTACTGTGCAGAATGACAACTGTTGCGAGGCAGAGACACATGGAGGACAACTCCAGTTGTACAAACAGAACAGGACCCCTTAGTAATGTTAGTTGTATTTTTATAACCCGGTTGTAAAAAATTTTTTTAATCCAGCATTACTGAAACGTGAGGAACTCCATGATTTCATCTCAATGTCCATGTGGTTGAATAAAACTTTTACAGAAATTTCCAAAGCAAATTTTCTGCATGTGTGGTCTTAAGCGTATGTGCTAATGGGACATTTGTCCCACACTGAAAATGCACTGCGTATTACAGAAAGAGCGCTAAATATTAAGCTTTAAGAAAACTCATGAGCACGTTGTGGACAATAAACGGTCTGCAGTTTGGTGGAGGTACCAGGTCCTGAGACCCCCACCGATGGCTTGAAACTACTCACAAGCGCTCACCTCTGCAAGCAGCGGCACTCGTCTTCTTGAGCGCATGGACACGGACAAAGAGGTCTATGGTTGACAGGAGGAAGTCTATGCATTTGCAGAAGTGCTTGTAAGCATCCTTTTGAGGACCCTGACCCTTAATGATCTGCAGCACGTTTGAGGGTAAATGCACACAGAGCGTATTTGTTGCGGATTTTCCCCGCATGTAAAAACCGCAGAGTAATACAGTATCAGCTAAGTTCCTGAGATCCTAAAAATCCCATCTATACGTTGCAGAAATTTTTCTGCACATAACTTTTCTTGTGTATTTTAAAATCCGCAGCATGTCAATCGTGTGCACGGAGTTGATTGTGGTCTTCACTTTTGCAGTACGTAGGGTGGAAATCATATTCTGTAACGTGCAGATTTTGATGTGGAAACGATGCAGGTATGGAAAATCAGTATCTATTCCACCGCAGGGCCAAGGGGGATTAACATATATAAAAATAAAGTTAAATGATGGGTTCCCTTTAATCCTCTGCTTGTGAGATTCCAGACTTTCTCCCACAATGTGTGGACTATTCTGAAAATATCTATGGATGCAGCCTGAAAAATAGGAAACATGTTGCATGGAGCAGCGAGCTACCCTGGTAATAACGCTCCATCATCTGAATGTTGCTTGCGTAGCCTAAATATCTGGCAGTTTTCCTCTAAAGGATGAATCAGTGTCAGACAGGAGCCTGTAAAAACAAAGGGCTGAGCCTCGTGGATCTCAAAAAGTAGGAAGTCTAGAATTTAACACAAAAGAAAGTACAAAGCAGAGCGGAGCTCACTGCAGCTGGAAGATCAGACCCCAAATCCAAAAGGTCAGACTTTCTATCATCTACCGTTATTCTCTCTGTATTACACGGGAGCAATCTTTATATTAAGAGTGTGAACTCTGCAAATCAGAAATCATAGCTTCTGGCGTTAGTCTTGTGGAACTGGATGAGAATCTCTGTTGGCTCGGAATTCCTATATTCAGGTATTTTGGTTGACCACTGTTTCAAAATTACAACGGAGTGATCATCTGCGATGGCCGGTAGCAGGCTACTGCATGCCAACACGGTGGTCAATCATGTTGAAATTTTTCAGGGCAGTGTATGGAGAATGGCATGATCAGCTGATTATTTGACAATTAGCACAAATGCATTGCAGTCTTACCATGACTTTAATCCAGGGCTGTGGAGTCAGAGTCGTGGAGTCGGAGCCCATTTTGGTGGTCGGTATAAAATGGACCAACTCCGACTCCTAAAATATATAATAAATTGGGTACAGTAGTTCAATGCAGTTTGTGGGGAATATTTTTTCATAAGAATTTGGGAAAATTATGAAATGTCTTAAAAATGTCTGTCCTATTCCTGATCTAAGGGTCTAGACTTTTAGCTGAGATGAATCTGTGCTACAGTAAATTTATCACTTGAACATGAGCCATGTATGAGGGAGTTGGAGTCATGGAAATTGAGGAGTTGGAGGTTTGGCTTACCGACTCCACAGCCCTGCTTTAATCTGCCAGTTTAGTAACCCTTATGAATTGGCAGATTGTTCATATCATTCCATCTGATCAATCGATCTTCTTTAGTCTTGGTTGACCCTAATTTTCTGCACTTTGGTGGCGCTGTAAAACACTGTATTTTCCTCAAGAGAATATACAAAGGAAAATTTCCTGTATTGTGTGGAAACACACCCTGAATGTTCAAATTTACAGACCCCATGTCTGTGGAAGTCGATCAATAGTTATTGCAGAATGTTTTATTAATTATTTTTTTCTTTAATGGGAAACTTTATGTTTTTGTACTGAAACGTCTTTTTTTTTTTCCCTGTAGGTTACATTGGCATATGCGAATGGTATGTGTATTAAGTGAAGGAACACTGACACACTGTGGAGAACATGTTGAAATGCGGGAACATAAATCGACTAGTTCTTCTGGATGAACCGTCGACCGAGTCACAGTACATGGGTGTTTGAACGCAACTAACAATAGTCCGTGCTGGGATTACATCTTCCTGGATGTTGCAGATAATACATGGCTTGGATACAACCTTGCTATAGTTGAGGTTCAGCCAAGGTTCTAAACTTTCGAGAGCTTTGAGAAGATCAACCATCAACCATGGATGGTGTAACGCATCAATATCACTTGAGCCGGTTGTACAGAGAATACCAAAACAACAGCGTCATTGCTCTTCATTACAACTACACGGGGAAGCTGAGCACTAGTAGATATAAGGGTGGACTGAAAGCCGAGGCTGTGGTGTTTTTGGTGGTATGCGTCCTCATCGTTCTGGAGAACCTCATTGTACTTTTGGCTTTATGGCGCAACAAGAAGTTTCATTCACCTATGTTCTACCTCCTAGGCAACTTGACTTTGTCAGACCTTCTGGCTGGAGTAGCCTACATGGTTAATATTGTGTTGTCAGGGGCCAACACACTCCGACTCACCCCTGTCATGTGGTTTGTTAGGGAGGGTGGTGTCTTCGTCACATTGACTGCTTCGATCTTCAGCCTCCTTGCTATTGCCATAGAACGTCACATCACTATGGTTCGTATGAAACTCTACAGTGGAGACAAACAGGGACGGATGGCCTTACTTGTAGGTGTAAGTTGGCTTCTCTCGATCTTATTGGGGGTTCTTCCAATACTGGGATGGAACTGTATCAGAAATCTTCCTTCCTGCTCTACCATCCTACCCCTTTATTCCAAGGATTATATACTGTTTTGCATCACCATCTTTCTGGCCATCCTTATCTCCATTGTGGTCCTCTATCTACGCATATATAGGATTGTTAAGCTGAATAGTCAAAGGCTGGGCACTCTGCGAAAGGGAGCACTGAGAAAGTCCCAAAAATACATGGCTCTGTTAAAGACTGTTACTATTGTTGTAGGAACCTTCATTGGCTGTTGGCTTCCTCTTTTCGTTCTTCTTCTCTTTGATGTGTCTTGCGAGGTCAATGCATGCCCTGTCCTTCTGAAAGCAGATTATTTTCTTGGTTTGGCCATGATAAATTCTCTTCTTAATCCAATCATCTACACATTGACCAGCAGGGACATTAGAAGAGCCATTCTTAGGTTGGTCTGCTTCTTTTGCTTTGTCAACGAGGATGGAGAAACCAGAGGGAGATTCGGGTTCTTCCCAGTCATTGAACGAAGCACAAGCAAATCTGAAAAGTCTTCCCACAAGCAAGAGGGTTTGGAGACAACGGTGTCTTCAGGAAATGGGACTCCCACACCAATCAAGTGTCTTGTGGCCACTAAAAAGTACTGAGGCAAGTCATGGTCAAAAACCATGTAAGAAGGGAACTATCTGCCCCCCTCCTTTAAATCCCTTCCAACTTGAACTGGAAAATATAAAATATATTGAAGAAAAATCTATAAATTTCTTGAAATCAAGAGAATGGACGATAGGTTTCATTGAAATAGGCACAAGTTTTCTGTATGGTATCGAGTTCACGTAATTATCCTTCAACTGTCTAGATAATCAGTACAAAAGTTGATCGCAACCCATAAGCAATGTACATGTTGCAAATGCTATGTTGTCCATAGATAGCGGTCACTAACTCGATTGGTCTTGCGGTCTTTCCAGTGGGCTTGATAAATCTTTCCACAGGTACCTAGAGAGAAAGACTCCACTGAGAGTTTTGTCATTTTTCTCTCATACCTAAAGAGTAGCAGTGGAGGACAGTCATCCTTCATGACTTACTTTCTCAGGAAGAGGGCATAGAGTGATATGTAGTTTTGCCGGGAATGAAAGATGAAAAGGGAAGACATATTGATTTCTGCCATTTTTATTTCTTTACATATGGCCATGTACTGATGACTGCCTTTCAGAAAGCTGGTTATTAAAGTAGGCCTCTGGAAAGAATGTCTAAAGCGGATAATTGGCGAACGAGCATTCATAAGAACGCTTGTTACTGGCTATCGGCCCTCGTAAAACATGACACCAATCCCTCGACGAATGAACAAAATGCTTATAAAAGGTGATCAGACTGTTCATTCAGGCATGAAAAATCTACGTTGTAGGGAACACAGCCCCCCGTGTAAATGTTCTGCTGATATTGTGCTATATAGGCACAGAATTATCATACAGCCCGTTTTGTTAGCATATGTCAACCAGTTTCGATCAACTTGTATACAGTCCAACAGCGCTCATTAACGGGTCGATATCAGCCCATATAAAAAGGCCTTTAATAATTAGATTTTTTTTTTCCGAAGAAAAATTATTACTTCCAAACAGGAATGATGTTCCATCTTTGCAGAGATCTTGTACTGTATGGCTGTACAATTTGGTGTATGATATGGGCAAAATTGTTGAACACAGGACAAACTGGGTCAAGTAAAGCCTACCTTATAGGTGCAACCCTATCATCAGTACCACACTATAATTAGTGTCCTCAATTAGGGCTAATTATGTGTCTCTTCTGACGTATTTAATCATCACGTCTGAGGACAAGTGTAGCATTATTCTACTGAAGTCGGCGTTAGTCTCAACAAAGAACAGGCAGGTGCGTGGAAGCAAGGAAACATACTGGTTAATCACATCTTATGGACTTTCACTATACAGTTCTTATGTGTCTATGTAGTTTCATAACATTACAGATCCCACAGTGGGAGTAAAATGCTGTACATTTGTACATATGTATATATTCAAAATGTATAAATTAATAATGTATTAATTCAACCAGCATTAACATCAATGTATAGCTCTCGAGAAAGAAAAATAAAGAGAAAAGTGGTCAAGTATGTGTGTCCAAGTATTTGGTGCGTTAGCGTATATTTATTTCTTAGCACCAATCATTATGAGAGCTCCATTTTTCTGATTTCAGGGGGAGTTTACTATGGATTTACTACTGAGTTCAATTACAGTTATATACAGTAAATACATGTACGTGCACTGCCTCTAGTGGTGACTTAAGGCATAACATCTCTGGTTTAGCGATTTCACGTAGCACCGAAGAAAGAAGACAGCAATACTCAGAGCGCTGAGCAAATGACTGAAATTTCACCTCCTCCAGCTCCATTAGCTGGAGTGCAATGATATTCAGAAATTAAAATGAGAAACAAACATTCTGAATTATAAAGCTCAATTGTCCTAAAACATTTATCTTTTCATCATCGGGACCATTTTGTAGCTAACTTTTATATTGCCTAGGGGGAGGTGGAACAATACTAGAATATATAACAAAAAGTATCCACTCATGTCATCAGCATTTTACTTATATGTACAAAGGGGTGCTCCAATAGATAAAAAAAAATCAAAATGTCACTATAGATAACTTGCCAAGTATATTTACTTAGTAAATCACACTAATTTTGTCTAAGATGATGATTGCTGCCTTCTTGTTACTGACTGAAACCTGTCCTAGAAATCTGTCCTACCTCAGCACCCCTGGTAACTCCAGTATTACATCAGATTGACAGGATGGTCAGCAGTGTGAGCAGCCTCTTCTTACCTCAGCACCACTAACTCCAGTATTAGATCATAAAGATGGGGTGGACAGCAGTGTGAGCAGCCTCTTCTTACCTCAGCAGCCCTGGTATCTCCAGTATTACATCAGATAGTCATGGTGGATGGCAGTGTGTGCAGCCTTTCGTACCTCAGCACCCCTGATATCTCCAGTATTAGATCAGATAGACAGGATGGTCAGCAGTGTGAGCAGCCTCTTCTTACCTCAGCACCCCTGGTAACTCCAGTATTAGATCATAAAGATGGGGTGGACAGCAGTGTGAGCAGCCTGTTCTTCCCTCAGCAGCCCTGGTAACTCCAGTATTACATCAGATTGACAGGATGGTCAGCAGTGTGAGCAGCCTCTTCTTACCTCAGCACCCCTGGTAACTCCAGTATTAGATCATAAAGATGGGGTGGACAGCAGTGTGAGTAGCCTCTTCTTACCTCAGCAGCCCTGGTATCTCCAGTATTACATCAGATAGTCATGGTGGAGTCATGGTGGATGGCAGTGTGTGCAGCCTTTTGTACCTCAGCACCCCTGATATCTCCAGTATTAGATCAGATAGACAGGATGGTCAGCAGTGTGAGCAGCCTCTTCTTACCTCAGCACCCCTGCTAACTTCAGTATTAGATCATAAAGATAGGGTGGACAGCAGTGTGAGCAGCCTGTTCTTCCCTCAGCAGCCCTGGTATCTCCAGTATTACATCAGATAGTCATGGTGGATGGCAGTGTGTGCAGCCTTTCGTACCTCAGCACCCCTGATATCTCCAGTATTAGATCAGATAGACAGGGTGGACAGCAGTGTGAACAGCCTCCTCTTACCTCAGCACTCCTGGTATCTCCAGTATTAGATCAGATAGACAGCAGTGCGAACAGCCTCTTCTTACCTCATCACCACTGGTATCTCCAGTATTACATCAGATAGATAGGTGTGTGAGCAGCCTCTTCTTACCTCATCACCACTGGTATCTTTAGCATTAGTTTAGTATTAGATACTGTAGACAGGATAGACGGCAGTGTACCCAGTCTCTTACCTCAGCACCCCTGGTATCTCCAGTATTACATCAGATAGACAGGGTTGACAGCAGTGGGAGCAACCTTTTCTTACCTCAGCACCCCTGGTATCTCTAGGATTAGATGATATAGACAGGATAGACAGCAGTGTGAGCAACCCCTTACTTCAGCACCCCTTGTATCTCCAGTATTACATCAGATAGACCGGGTTGACAGCTGTGTGAGCAGCCTCGTCTTACCTCAGCACTCCTGGTATCTCCAGTATTAGAACAGATGGACAGTAGTGTGAACCACCTCTTACCTGAGCACCCATGCTAGCTCCAGCTCTTTATTGATTATTTCCCAAAACAAAATGTATTTAGAAACGTATTTATAATTACCTTTTCTCTCGTTATGTATTTTCAAAAACTTATGTAAAGAGATACCCACTAGCTTTCAAAGAAATATTAATTTTTCCCCAATTAAACAACGAATAGAGAAGAAATAATATTTTATTTATACAAGAAAAATAACAGTAAAGGATTTGAAATGGCTGAAGGCAACATAACATATATATATATTAAAAAAAATACACAGGAGGGGACGTGATGAAGGGTATAAATAAGGTTTACTTTCAGTGTCACCATTCTGTGGACATAAGACTCCATAGATAATCACAGATGAAGATCTTCGAGTGCTGGGCGCTGTCAATGCTGATAGGCTGAGCGATCTCTCCTCCATAGTGGACTGAAAATTAGCTCCAGTTAAGGAAATATTGTGGATGACATGAAATAAAATGCACACTTCAAAGGTATTCTGAGGGCACTGAACACTATAACATAAGAAATCTTATAAAATGGACCCACAAACTTTGTTCCAACTTTATTCTTCAGAATTTTCATTTTCTAAAGGAGTTTTCCTATAATAGTCCTGGATACTATGGAAACAACTTGTAACATCCCTGGCGGCGTGCTTGCATGGCTTACCATCTCCTGTCTGACATCTCAGATCCTGTCTGAACAGTGTCCTAGTCCGTTACCTGTTTGACTCTATGTCTGTATCTTCCCTTTTTCCTGCAGTATCTGAACCTGCACCTAACTCCAACTCGTTGTCTCTGTACTTCTGTTTGTGAGTTTTGTGTCCACTCGCTACTTCATTGCAAAGTACATTGTGTGTATCTGGTTCTGCTCGTTCTGTTTCCCTGCCTCTGTATCTAACTCCTGTGTGCCAGCTATCTTCTTGTGTTTTCCAGTCTGTTCCATGTGAACAGAGCCCTGTCCGGTCTGCCGCACCTGCGGTTTTGCTTTGCTCTGCTTGTTCACCGCGTTTGCGGTTTTGCTCTGCTTGTTCACCGCATCTGCGGATTTTGCTCTGCTTTGCTTGTTCACCGCATTTGCGGTTTTGCTTTGCTTGTTCACCGCATCTGCGGTTTTGCTCTGCTTTGCTTGTTCACCGCATCTGCGGTTTTGCTCTGCTTTGCTTGTTCACCGCATCTGCGGGTTTTGCTCTGCTTTGCTTGTTCACCGCATTTGCGGGTTTTGCTCTGCTTTGCTTGTTCACCGCATTTGCGGGTTTTGCTCTGCTTTGCTTGTTCACCGCATTTGCGGGTTTTGCTCTGCTTTGCTTGTTCACCGCATCTGCGGTTTTGCTCTGCTTTGCTTGCTCACCGCATCTGCGGGTTTTGCTCTGCTTTGCTTGTTCACCGCATCTGCGGGTTTTGCTCTGCTTTGCTTGTTCACCGCATTTGCGGGTTTTGCTCTGCTTTGCTTGTTCACCGCATCTGCGGTTTTGCTCTGCTTTGCTTGCTCACCGCATCTGCGGGTTTTGCTCTGCTTTGCTTGTTCACCGCATCTGCGGGTTTTGCTCTGCTTTGCTTGTTCACCGCATCTGCGGGTTTTGCTCTGCTTTGCTTGTTCACCGCATCTGCGGGTTTTGCTCTGCTTTGCTTGCTCACCGCATCTACGGGTTTTGCTCTGCTTAGCTTGTTCACCGCATCTGCGGGTTTTGTTCTGCTCTGCTTGTTCACCGCATCTGCGGTTTTGCTCTGCTTTGCTTGTTCACTACATCTGCGGTTTTGCTCTACTCTGCTTGTTCACCGCATCTGCGGGTTTTGCTCTGCTCTGCTTGTTTACCGCACCTGCGGCTTTGCTTTGCTCTGCTTGTTCACCGCACCTGCGGCTTTGCTCTGCTCTGCTTGTTCACCGCACCTGCGGGTTTTGCTCTGCTCCGCTTGTCTACCGCACCTGCGGGTTTTGCTCTGCTCCACTTGTCTACCGCACTTGCGGGTTTTGCTTTGCTCTGCTTGTTTACCGCACCTGCGGCTCTGTTCCTGTATCCCGGTCTGTACTGGTCCCTATCCTGTCTACGTTCCTACCTGCCAGTACCTGCCTGTCTGCATGTCAGCCGTGCCTGCCTGTGCCCACCTGTCTGCATGCCAGCCGTGCCTGCCAGGGCCCACCTGTCTGCATGCCAGCTGTGCCTGTCAATATCCACCAGTCGGCATGTCAGCCGTGCCTGCCTGTGCCCAGCTGTCTGCATGCGAGCCGTGCCTGCCAGTACCCACCTGTCAATATGCCAGTCTAACCTGCCTGTTCCTGCATTTCCCGGTGTAGGTCAACAGCTGTGACCGGGGTCTGACCTGGAGTAGCACCTGGTCCCTCTGCTCGGTGCCTCCCTGGTTCACGGAGTCGACTGAGCCGCCGTGCAATCTTGGTCGGATCGGGTTGATACTTAGTTACGCCCCTCCAGGCACTCCTCGGTTCATGGTACAGTGGGATCACTAATCACGCTCACGCTAGTCAGCCCGGGCGTGTGCGCAACACAACTGCTGCAGCAAGGTCTTACAGCAGCCTCAGCAGTTGAGAAAACCACACCCCCTGCAATCAGTGGGACACTGATATCCCTGCAGCCTCTGCAGGAGAGCTCTCTACTTACATGTATCAGTTTTTCTATATATTGGTACCAAAACATAAGGTTAAGCCAGTGCAAGGGAGTAGAGCGCTGCCAAAAAAAAAAGATAATGTTAAATGTCAGCAATCGGGAATCAAGATCTCCCTGATCTAATGCTATTGACAGAACTGTCTGAGGAAGGAAGTACAGCCATCAGAGAAGGCCCTTTTTCCGATTTAAAATGAAAAAGTACACTTATGCCCCCTCCAAGTGATTTTTGGAACTATACATATTTTTTTAAGTTGGTCACAAAAGAAATAAATGACATTGACCCCAAGTATGACTCCACTCGCCATAGGGTTCTTGATGGTTTGATAATGCTAGCATTGTCATCAGACCATCAGATAAGGGTGGTAACGCTGTAGTCATGGACAGTGTGAAGTGTATGGATGTGTCTCACTATACTATCGGATCAATCCACTTATGAGATAATAAGAAGGGATCCTACTAAAGACTACACTACAGAATTGTCACGAATTCTAACACTGACCCTACAAATAGGACTGTTATCTAAGAATGAATTCAACTTTTTACTCCCAAAATGTCCGGTGACAGACACATTTTATGTGTCGCCAAAGATTCATAAAGGCATCAGCCCCCTTAAGGGATGACCGATTGTCTCGGGTTGATGTCTGTAGCGCCGGCGTCCCTGCCCTCTGCTAGGCAGGGACGCTGTTCCCCTCACCTCTCTGCTCCGTGCCCGGCGTCCTCCTCCCGCTCTGCTGGCAGCACGCGCTCCTTCCCGGCCACTGTGCTTAGGGCGCGCGCGCTCTCCCTCCCTCTTAAAGGGGCCGCGCGCGCCGTCCTAAGGAGTCCCCGGCCAATGGCCGGAGGACTTCACCATATATAAGGCACCTCCTCCAAAATGGAGGTGCCCGAGCAATGTTGTTGCACTGTTCACTACTCTGCTTCAGCCCTCAGGTCCCGTTGCCAGTTACCTGCCAGATTCCTGCCAGCTTGCTTATCTGCTACCTGCCTGCTAGTCTGAGGTCCGACGGTCTGCCTTACTATTCCTGTCAGTCTGTCTAAGGACCAGCCTGTCCGCTCACCTGGGAGCGCACTTCAGCCACCTGCCTGCTTGCCTGAGGTCCGACGGTCTGCCTTCCAACTCCTGTCAGTCTGTCTATGGACCAGCTTGCCTGCTCACCTGGGAGCACACATCTGCTACCTGCCTGCTAGCCTACCTGGAGGCTCCGCCGTCACGTGCTGTGACCACCTGCCTGTCCAGTGACTCCTGCCCGCTCACCTGGGAGCGCTCATCTGCTGCCTGTCTGCTAGCCTACCTGGAGGCTCTGCCGTCACGTGCTGTGACCACCCGCCTGTCCAGAGACTTCTGCCCGCTCACCTGGGAGCGCTCATCTGCCGCCTGTCTGTTGGTCTTCCTGGAGGCTCCGCCGTCACATGCTGTGACCACCCGTTCATCCAGAGACTCTCGCCTGCTCACCTGGGAGCTCACGTCTATCATCAGCCGCCACAGGTCGTACCAACCCTTTACCCAAAGACTGCCCCGGTCACTTGCCGTGACCATCTGCCCGTTCATCCAGAGACTGCCCCGGTCACTTGCCGTGACCATCTGCCCGTTCATTCAGAGACTGCCCCGGTCACTTGCCGTGACCATCTGCCCGTTCATTCAGAGACTGCCCCGGTCACTTGCCATGACCATCTGCCCGTTCATCCAGAGACTGCCCCGGTCACTTGCCGTGACCTCCAGCCCGTTCACTCAGAGACTGTCCCGGTCACCTGCTGTGACTTCCTGCCCGTCTTCCCTGGTCGCCACCCGCTCCCTTACAAGGACCGCCTCCCAGACCCGTTACAGTTTGCTCGGGCCATGGAACCCGGTGGCACCCAAGCTCCCTCGCTCTCGGACCTGTGTCATGAACTGTCCCGTCAAAGGTCCCAACAGGAGTCCATCCTGGGTCACCTGCGGAATGTCAATACTCGCCTGGACACTCTGACTGCTCCACCAGCAACCTCCGCCAGTGCCATGTCTCGCAATCCGGCAGCTCCGCTGCCCACTAATACCATGGTATCCTACCCCGGACCCCGGCTTTCTGCACATCCTCGCTTCGGAGGCGACTCCGCCCAGGCTCGGGGCTTCATAAATCAGTGCACCCTGCACTTTGAACTATTGTCCCACCAGTTTAACTCCGACAGAGCCAAAATTGCATTCATCATGTCCCATCTCACCGGGGAGGCCCTGGCCTGGCTAAATCCTCTATGGGAGAGAGGAGACCCCCTGGTGTCCAACTTGCCTGCTTTTCTCACGGCTTTCCGGAAAGTCTTCGACGAACCCGGACGGAAGACCTCATCCGCATCATCACTGCTACGCCTCCGTCAGGGAAGTCTCACCGTGGGCCAATATGCCATACGGTTCCGTACCCTTGCCTCGGAGCTGGCCTGGGATAACGACGCTCTGGTATCCGTCTTCTGGGAAGGTCTGTCCGGCCGTATTAAAGATGAACTTGCCGGTCGGGACATCCCTACCACTCTCGATGACCTAATAACTCTTGCCACCCGGATTGACCTACGGTTCCAGGAGCGTGCCAAAGAGGTCACCCGTGAGAGGAGGTTACCACGTCTAGCTCCTACTTTTCAGAAACCCGTCACTCCCTCCGTCTCTACCCAGGTACACTCTCCTGAGCCTATGCAGGTCGACCAGACCAAGATGGTGAAAACCCGTCAGGACTTACGCCGTGCCGAGGGGAGCTGCTTCTACTGTGGCAGTAAGGAGCACCGGATCCGTACCTGCCCGGAGAGGTCGGGAAACGCCTGTGTCTAGGTTCGCTCAGAGAGGTCGACCTAGACAAGAATAAATCCTCTCCATCTCTGCTGTTGTCAGTCTCAATCGTCTGCGGGGAGAACCGTTATTTCGAACTAGCCCAACTTGACTCTGGAGCAGCCGGGAATCTTATTTCACAGTCACTGGTAGAGAAATACCGCATCCCCACCAAACCTCTGGCTGTACCCTTGTCTGTTGCTGCCGTGGATGGGGGTCTCTTACCACGCCCCATCCAACTCATCACCGAATCCATTACTCTGCAGGTGGGAATGCTGCATTCTGAGAGTATCTCCTTTCATGTTCTGCCTGGACTCTCCCACGCCCTCTTGCTAGGCCTACCTTGGCTCCAGAGACATGCACCCGTGCTTGACTGGCAGACCGGAGAAGTCCTTCGCTGGGGACAGGACTGCCATAAGACCTGTCTGGTTCCCGTCCATCCCGTCCGTCCTTCTCCTACCCCAGCTAATCTACCTGGACTTCCGATTCCTTATTGGTCTTATGCTGATGTCTTTAATAAAAAGGAAGCAGAGACACTACCCCCTCATAGACCATACGACTGCCCTATCGACCTGTTACCTGGTACTACTCCTCCCCGTGGGCGTATTTATCCATTATCCGCTGCTGAGACCCGGTCGATGTCCGAATATATTGAGGAGAATCTGGCCAGGGGATTCATCCGGAAATCTACCTCCCCGGCGGGAGCAGGCTTCTTTTTCGTCAAAAAGAAGGACGGCTCTCTCCGTCCCTGTATAGACTATAGAGGCCTTAACCAGATCACGGTGAAGAATAAGTACCCCCTTCCGCTCATTCCGGAGTTATTTGATCGTATGAGGGGGGCTAGAATCTTCACCAAACTGGACCTCCGTGGGGCGTACAACCTGGTTCGTATCCGTCAGGGGGATGAATGGAAGACGGCATTCAACACCCGGGACGGCCACTATGAATATCTGGTAATGCCCTTTGGTCTCTGTAACGCTCCTGCCGTCTTTCAAGAGTTGGTCAATGACATCTTCCGGGACCTTCTCTACTCCTGCGTAGTGGTGTACCTGGACGACATCTTGGTCTTCTCTCCGGATCTCCAGACTCACCGGAGGGACGTTCGTCAGGTCCTGCTCAGGCTCAGGCAGAATCACCTCTTCGCTAAATACGAGAAGTGCCTCTTTGAGCAGACCTCGCTTCCGTTTTTGGGCTACATTATTTCTCAGACCGGCCTACGAATGGATCCAGAGAAACTGTCTGCCATCGAGAAATGGCCTCGACCGGAGGGGTTGAAGGCCATTCAGCGATTCCTGGGCTTCGCTAACTACTACCGCCTCTTCATACCACACTTCTCTTCCCGGACTGCCCCAATTTCCGCGCTCACCCGTAAGGGTACTAATTCCAAAGAGTGGCCGCCCGAAGCAGAGGAGGCCTTTCTTTCCCTAAAACAGGCCTTCTCTTCCGCCCCGGTGCTGCATCGCCCGGACGGCAACAAGCAGTTCTTCCTGGAAGTTGACGCCTCCTCCTCTGGAGCCGGAGCGGTACTTACTCAAAAATCATCTTCCGGGAGAATGGTAACTTGTGGCTTCTTCTCCAAACTCTTCTCCTCTTCTGAGCGCAACTATTCCATAGGAGACCGAGAGTTATTGGCCATCAAGCTGGCGTTGGAGGAGTGGCGTTACCTACTCGAGGGGGCTCTTCACCCGGTAATAATTTACACTGACCACAAGAACTTGGCTTACCTCCAGCATGCCCAGAGACTTAACCCGCGCCAAGCCCGGTGGTCCTTGTTTTTTGCTCGCTTTGATTTTGTTCTTCATTTTCGCCCGGCTGACAAAAACGAGAAAAGCAGACGCCTTGTCCCGATCCTTTCTGGTGTCCGATCTCGAGGAAGAACCTAAACATATCATCGATCCCGCCAGAGTAATGCAGGTGGCTCCCGTGAGTCTAAATCGTCTCCCTCCCGGTAAGACGTTTGTTTCAGTACCTGATCGGAAGAAGATCCTACACTGGGGCCATTCGTCTAAACTAGCTGGCCACGCCGGTCAGAAAAAGACCCTCCAGCTTATTGCCCGGCACTACTGGTGGCCTACCCTGCACAAGGACGTAATAGAGTTTGTTTCTGCCTGTGTGTCCTGCGCCCGCAACAAAGTCCCGAGACACCTGCCAGCCGGTCGCCTCCTTCCGCTTCCTGTGCCTGCTGCCCCCTGGCAGCATATTGCTATGGACTTCATAACTGATCTCCCCGTCTCCGCCGGTTGTACGGTCATTTGGGTGGTCGCTGATCGCTTTTCCAAGATGGCTCACTTTATTCCCCTGCCAGCCCTCCCGTCTGCACCCGAGCTGGCTAAAGACTTTATCCGCCACATCTTCCGTCTTCATGGCCTGCCCCTCCACATCGTGTCGGATCGTGGGGTACAGTTCACCTCACGTTTCTGGAGAGCCACTTGTAAACTGCTAGACGTCACCCTGGACTTCTCTTCCGCTTACCACCCACAGTCCAATGGTCAAGTGGAGCGGATCAATCAGAACCTGACCAGTTACCTCCGGCACTTCGTTAATGCCCATCATTCAGACTGGGTGGATCTCCTACCATGGGCCGAGTTCTCTTATAACAATCACGAGAACGAATCCTCCTCCAAATCCCCGTTTTTTGTAGTCTTCGGTCAGCATCCTCGGATTCCTTTTCCTGTCTCCACCTCTGTGGACAACCCGGCTGCGGAATCTCTCGTTAGCAAATTTTCCTCCATTTGGGAGAGTACCCGATCCGCACTCCTTCAGTCGTCCGAACGGATGAAAAGACACGCTGACAAAAAACGCCTGGATCCTCCACAATTTCGTCCTGGAGATAAAGTCTGGCTCTCATCTAAATATGTCCGACTCAAGATACCTTCTTACAAGTTAGGGCCTCGGTTCATCGGTCCTCTGGAGGTCATCAGTCAGATCAACCCGGTGGCCTATAAATTGAAACTCCCGGCCAACTTACGGATCCCTAACTCCTTCCATGTATCTCTCCTCAAACCTGTGGTACTTAACTCTTTTTCCAAGTCTACAGGTACGCCTCCTGCTCCGGTTTCTGCTGAGGACGAGTTTGAGGTAGAGAACATTCTTGCCACCAAAAGGGTAAGAGGAAAGACCTTTTTTCTAGTAGATTGGAAGGGGTTTGGTCCTGAGGAGAGAACGTGGGAGCCCCGGGAGAACATCCATGCCCCTCTTATCCTAGCTAAATTTCTGTCTGGCCTAAAAAAGGGGGGGCCTAAAGGGGGGGGTACTGTAGCGCCGGCGTCCCTGCCCTCTGCTAGGCAGGGACCCTGTTCCCCTCACCGCTCTGCTCCGTGCCCGGCGTCTTCCTCCCGCTCTGCTGGCAGCGCGCGCTCCTTCCCGGCCACTGTGCTTAGGGCGCGCGCGCGCGCTCTCCCTCCCTCTTAAAGGGGCCGCGCGCGCCGTCCTAAGGAGTCCCCGGCCAATGGCCGGAGGACTTCACCATATATAAGGCACCTCCTCCAAAATGGAGGTGCCCGAGCAATGTTGTTGCACTGTTCACTACTCTGCTTCAGCCCTCAGGTCCCGTTGCCAGTTACCTGCCAGATTCCTGCCAGCTTGCTTATCTGCTACCTGCCTGCTAGTCTGAGGTCCGACTGTCTGCCTTACTATTCCTGTCAGTCTGTCTAAGGACCAGCCTGTCCGCTCACCTGGGAGCGCACTTCAGCCACCTGCCTGCTTGCCTGAGGTCCGACGGTCTGCCTTCCAACTCCTGTCAGTCTGTCTATGGACCAGCTTGCCTGCTCACCTGGGAGCACACATCTGCTACCTGCCTGCTAGCCTACCTGGAGGCTCCGCCGTCACGTGCTGTGACCACCTGCCTGTCCAGTGACTCCTGCCCGCTCACCTGGGAGCGCTCATCTGCTGCCTGTCTGCTAGCCTACCTGGAGGCTCTGCCGTCACGTGCTGTGACCACCCGCCTGTCCAGAGACTTCTGCCCGCTCACCTGGGAGCGCTCATCTGCCGCCTGTCTGTTGGTCTTCCTGGAGGCTCCGCCGTCACATGCTGTGACCACCCGTTCATCCAGAGACTCTCGCCTGCTCACCTGGGAGCTCACGTCTATCATCAGCCGCCACAGGTCGTACCAACCCTTTACCCAAAGACTGCCCCGGTCACTTGCCGTGACCATCTGCCCGTTCATCCAGAGACTGCCCCGGTCACTTGCCGTGATCATCTGCCCGTTCATTCAGAGACTGCCCCGGTCACTTGCCGTGACCATCTGCCCGTTCATTCAGAGACTGCCCCGGTCACTTGCCGTGACCATCTGCCCGTTCATCCAGAGACTGCCCCGGTCACTTGCCGTGACCTCCAGCCCGTTCACTCAGAGACTGTCCCGGTCACCTGCTGTGACTTCCTGCCCGTCTTCCCTGGTCGCCACCCGCTCCCTTACAAGGACCGCCCCCTTGTATAGTAGCTCAGAGGTTCCGCCTCCCAGACCCGTTACAATGTCCTTTCTCAGAATTCAAGTATCCATCTGGACAGGCTGCGGAGATCCTTTGTGACGGCCCTTCCCTCATATCTGAGAGATACAACAGATCTACTAAATAAACTGTGGAAGGAATATCTATAGATGTGGAGCCTTTATATAGCAGCATCCAGCATACTGATGGCCTAACTGCGGTAAGATATTTCCTTGGTAGTAGGGGTATCCATCTGGGGCCTCACAATGAATTTCCTCTTCCCAGGGGCACGGCAATGTGGAGCCCATGTGCTCCCACAAATGCCAACTTGCTTCTGGACTGGTGGGAAGACACCTGCGTATTCAGGGAGGAGGATGTCGTCTGGTGCCCCAAGATTATTTTCTGGGGCCAATATATTGACGACATCCTCGTCCTTTGGGCTGGAGATCAGGAGTCATTTGAATCCTTCATAGATCACCTAAATACCAACAACCTAGGTTTGACATTTACATATGAAATTGGGGGTGATCAAATTACCTTCCCGGACGTCTCCATTTCTAGGCCTGTTGATGGCTCTCTCAAGACCTCAATTATTCAGAAACCCACAGCTACCAACAGCTTGCCGAGTTGGGAGAGCCACCACCTGAATCCACTGAAGAGGGGGATCCAGATAGGGCAACTACTTAAATTAACAATGCTCTTCATTGGCTGACTTTAGGACCCAGTCCATGGATCTTAAAAAGACATTTCTGGACAGGGGGTATCCTGTCTATTTGGGTCTATATAAATTTCATCTTTTTGAATATAGGCTGATCTTGCGATATTACACTACCTGTACTGCACTTTATCAATTGAGAGGGCCAATGACATTGAAATCTAGCATACTTGATACCCCCCTTGCTGGTTTTGTTTCTATTTATGGACTGAGACCATTTGTCTGTATGGGTTTATATGAACTGCATCTTTTTTGAAATGTAGGCTCCCTACATTTTCCCTTGACAAAAATTTGGGGACTGAATAATTTTTTTAGACTATTGCATGCAAATTGGATTATTATGTATACATTTTGCACACACCCAAATATTACCTGTGTTGCACTTTATGTTAGGGGTGTATTAGGGTCCCAAGGGAAAGCCTCCAAGGAGCAGGGGAGCCAAATCGCATAATTTAGGGTGCCAATCTGGCAGGCAGGGAATCCATTAGGGAATTCTAGGCTTATATAGTCCCTACATATTATACTATACCGTTTTTTGTCTGTTCCCTTTATATACCTTTCAGTACCATTTTCTGTATATTTTTTTGTGCATCATAGTTAGATACTGGTTAATTGGGTATACACTCACTAATATGGGCTTGTGAGTTTTTTGATTTTAACTTTCTCATTAAAAGTTTTATTTTAGGGGTCTATTTTCTTGTGGTTTTCCAATGGGCAAAAAGCCAGAATGGGCAAGTAACAATCAAAACTCTGTAGTAACAAATGTTAAGGAAAAAGTAGAGCAGAAATAAAGGGCTTCTCCATGGCCCCATATAAATAGTCACGAAGAAGCCCATATAAATCTGAAAAATGGCAGATGTAGGCTCGTCGAAAGGAGGACATGCGAATATCACATTCATTACAAAACAGTAGCAAACAGGTTCGGCTAGACTGAATGGTTGAGAAAGTCATATGGAGAGTAGGTACCCTACAAACTAAATTTTGGAGGGCTTGCATTTTAAAAGAACCAGCATATTTACACATGGAAGTAGTGGTGTGGTTATATAGGCACTGGTCCTCTAATAAAAATAATTCCTTTTTAGAAGAGATCCGATGTGCCAGTCATGAAAAATTTGGCATAAGAGCTATAGGCTAATCAGTCAGGAAGGGACATGGGGGCATCAGTTTACTTGGACATATATCTACAAGTTTTTTGCCATAGCTAATATAAATGCATGATTAGGTCATTAGAAAATTAATCAATTCCACCCATGTAATATCAGAATTGATCTCCCACTGCCTTCTAAAGCCCCCCATACACGAGGCTAAAGCCAGCTGTATCCATCCGACAGTCTAATGTGTATGGGAGCCCTATTTATTGTCGGGGTAAATATCAAATCTGGACTGTCCAATTTCGATCTTGCGGAGATAAGCCACAGTCCGACATGCCTGGTGACTGCGCAGAACACCGGAGCATAGTTCATCCAACAGCCATCTAATGTGTATGGCGGCCTTAATTCTGTTACTCTTCATTAACCCTGCGCACCTCTTGTCTTCTTTTATACTCATGTATGGTCAGAGTGGTTATTGCCTTGACAGTAGCTGCAGTCACCTTCAGTGTGGGGACTGGTAGAGTATTATCTAGAGCTGGAAGGATTAAAGTACAGTGCATGTGGAGCATCTTGCTTGTGCACGTCCCAGCGTTACGGGCGCCATCTTTACAGCATGCTCATAGGCCGATTCCACCTTCATGATCTCCACATCAGAAAGACCAGCCACTTCAGGGTCCTCCTGCGGCAAGGACGGCAGAATAGTAGCAGAGCAGGCGAACCGCTCCAGTTTAGCAGCTGAAGTTATCACTGCCTTCTCTATTGAAGGAGTATAGGCCGGAGCCGCCATATTGGAGGAGCCTCCATCCCGGCCCTGATTTTTACTGGCCTTGGATCACGTCATGGTGTGCAGGACAACCGCAAGCCATCAAGCGGAGTGTGAAGGAGGTTGTCGAGAGATGGTGAGGCAGTCAGATACATTACGTGCTTTGTTACAACCAAGGCTGTGGAGTCGGTGTCCATTTTGGTGGAGTTGGAATAAAATGGACCGACTCCGAAAATATACAGTCGTACAATGCAGGATGTGCTGTAAATGTTTTCAGAAGAATTTGGGAAAGTTATGAGATGTCCTATAAATGTCTGCTCTGTTCCTGATCTAAGGATCTCGGCTCTTAGTTGCGATGAATCTGTGCTGCACTTTATGTACACGCTCAGAAGTGAGGCAGAGCTGTGGAGTCGGAGTCGTGGAGTCGGAAGTAAGGGAAATTGTGGAGTCGGAGGTTTGGCTTACCGACTCCACATCCCTGGTAACAACATTACGGTCAGGCCAATCCCCCCATTAATGGCCATGATCGGCTCATCTAAATGGGCCCTTAGAGTCACCTAGGGAAATACTCAGGTCGTCAAGGTATAATCGCGATATATATCGCACTGCGACATTACAATTGCCGATAATCACAGTAATATCATGATTATGCCACGATGTCCCAATATTTCCCACGAGAAGCAAAAGTAATCACCTTTCTCGGGAGGAGATCTCTCAATGTTTGGAATGGACAGACTCAGGGTACTAAGAATCTACACATATTAATGGGGTAAAACAAGCATATCAGAAGTAAGGATACTGCCTTTGATTAGTGTTGAGTCACAATTGTAATCCCAATCAATCTTGGTTACGGAGTGGAAGAGCTTTGCCAAATATCTGCAGAGAAAACAAGACAAAACATGTTAGCGCACAACAAGATCCTCTTCTACTTCCGAGCAATTGTATTTTAAAAGAAATCGTCCGTGTTAATGGTACTGATGATCTATCCACAGGAAGGGTCATCAATATCAGATCAGTGGAAGTCCGACACTAATAACCCCCGATCAGCTGCAGTAGCGGTCAGATGTAAATCCTGACCTAAGCTGTACAGCGCATCTCTCTACATTGTATATGGCCGCTACCAAGAGCTGCATATCAGATCCTATTCAAAGGGCCCTAACTAGATGGCTATTAGCCGAAGGATGCTTCTGCCGACAGACATCTCGCCCACACACAGGACCGCTCGTCCAGCTGAGCACTCCTATGCTCTCTATGAAAAAGCAGTTGCCAAAAGTGGCTAGTGACAGCTTATCTTTAGGAGAACAAAATCAGACATGCCCGATCGACATCTCCCTGAGTGATCGGTTATTTGCCCTTATACACATTAGACCCGTCGATACAGTGGGTACGGAAAGTATTCAGACCCCTTTAAATTTTTCACTCTTTGTTTCATTGCAGCCATTTGGTAAATTCTAAAAAGTTCCTTTTTTTCTCATTAATGTACACTCTGCACCCCATCTTGACTGAAAAAAAATCAGAAAAGTAGAAATTTTTGCCACTTTATTAAAAAAGAAAAACTGAAATATCACATGGTCATAAGTATTCAGACCCTTTGCTCAGACACTCATATGTAAGTCACATGCTGTCCATTTCCTTGTGATCCTCCTTGAGATGGCTCTACTCCTTCATTGGAGTCCAGCTGTTTTTAATTAAACTGATAGGACTTGATTTGGAAAGGCACACACCTGTCTATATAAGACCTCACAGCTCACAGTGCATGTCAGACCAAAGGAGAATCATGAGCTCAAAGGAACTGCGCAAGGAGCTCAGAGACAGAATTGTGGCAAGGCACAGATCTGGCCAAGGTTATAAAAGAATTTCTGCACTACTCAAGGTTCCTAAGAGCACAGTGGCCTCCATAATCCTTAAATGGAAGAAGTTTGGGACGAGAGGTAAAGAAGAACCCCCAAGATCACTGTGGCTGAGCTCCAGAGATGCAGTAGGGAGATGGAGAAAGTTCCACAAAGTCAACTATCACTGCAGCCCTCCGCCAGTCGGGCCTTTATGGCAGAGTGGCCCGACGGAAGCCTCTCCTCAGTGCAAGACATATGAAAGCCTGCATAGAGTTTGCTCAAAAACACATGAAGGACTCCCAGACTATGAGAAATAAGATTCTCTGGTCTGATGAGACGAAGATAGAACTTTTTGGTGATAATTCTAAGCGGTATGTGTGGAGAAAACCAGGCACTGCTCATCACCTGCCCAATACAATCCCAACAGTGAAACATGGTGGTGGCAGCATCATGCTATGGGGGTGTTTTTCAGCTGCACGGACAGGACTACTGGTTGCAATTGAAGGAAACATGAATGCGGCCAAATACAGAGATATCCTGGATGAAAATCTCTTCAAGAGTGCTCTGGACCTTAGACTTGGCCGAAGGGTCACCTTCCAACAAGACAATGACCCTAAGCCCACAGCTAAAATAACAAAGGAGTGGCTTCAGAACAACTCTGTGACCATTCTTGACTGGCCCAGCCAGAGCCCTGACCTAAACCCAATTGAGCATCTCTGGAGAGACCTGAAAATGGCTGTCCACCAACGTTCACTATCCAACCTGACAGAAATGGAGAGGATCTGCAAGGAAGAATGGCAGAGGATCCCCAAATCCAGGTGTGAAAAACTTGTTGCATCATTCCCAAGAAGACTCATAGCTGTACTAGCTCAAAAGGGGGCTTCTACTCAATACTGAGCAAAGGGTCTGAATACTTATGACCATGTGATATTTCAGTTTTTCTTTAATAAATTTGCAAAAATTTTTACATTTCTGTTTTTTTCAGTCAAGATGGGGTGCAGAGTGTACATTAATGAGAAAAAAAGACGGATTTTGGTAAGAACTTACCTGTAAAATCCTTTTCAGCGAAGGAAGGAAGGGAGACACAGACATTACTAGTGGGTAGGCGGAGCCCACACAGGATAGAACACCTCAGATTACAAAAAAGTGACCGGCCCCTCCAGCTTGGGCTCCTCCTACTCCAGCTCCCCAGTCCGTACACAAGCTAAGGAAGAGCAATTAACACCAGCGGAGCAACACAACCCCTTCTGAAAAACTCAGAAAAAAGCAAGAAGACAGGTTATGTATATAACAGAAAAAAACACACAGTCCCAGGTACTACTCACTGGACCTGACCACTGCGATGAGCTGGCAATGCTGGAACAGAGCCTTAGCGCGCCGACCCCAGCCCAGATAACCGCCATCAGAGAAGGGTCACGCCGCATCTGAAAACACAACAACACACTTCTGCCATGGGAGAGAGCTGTGTCTCCCTTCCTTCCTTCGCTGAAAAGGATTTTACAGGTAAGTTCTTACCAAAATCCGTCTTTCAGCTGCAGAATGGAAGGAAGGGAGACACAGACATTACTAGTGGGACGTCCCAAAGCAGTCCAGAAATTAAGGGTGGGAAAAAAACAACAGAGGCAGATTCCCAACAACTTAGATAAATGCGCAACCAGCGCTAAACACAAGTTAAAGAGATAACCTAAACTACAGCCGCCTGCAGGACCCTACGTCCTAAGGCCGCATCAGCGGAAGCACTGACGTCCACCTTATAAAACTTTGTAAAAGTGTGGACGAAGCGCCAGGTAGCCGCCCGGCAGAGTTGAGCTGCCGAGGCCCCTTGATGAAAAGCCCACGATGAACCCACAGCTCTCGTGGAGTGAGCTCGAATCTTAATTGGGCAAGGCTTGCCCTTAAGTCGGTAAGCCTCTAAAATGGCCGACCGAATCCATCGAGCTATAGTGTCCTTGGAAGCTCGATGACCCCGACGACGACCTGCTGGAATCACAAAAAGTGAGTCCGACTTCCGAAAACCTTGAGTAATAAGACAAATAGAACTTTAACGCCCGCACTAAATCCAATGTGTGCAAGGCCCGTTCCTTCGCATTCCTCGGTTCTGGACAGAGCGAGGGCAACACAATATCCTGGTTAACATGAAATTGTGACACCACCTTAGGTAGAAAGTCGCCCCGTGTGCGAAGCACTACGCGATCCGGGTGAATCTCCAGAAAAGGAGGCGAGCAAGAAAGAGCCGCCAACTCAGAAACCCTTCTCAGAGGTGACCGCCACCAGGAAGGCAACCTTCCAGGAAAGCAATGAAAGGCTAACAGAGTCCATAGGCTCAAAAGGCCCATGTTGAAGAGCCTCCAAGACAAGATTGAGCCTCCAAGGAGTCACAAGTGCCTTCCGCGGCGGAAACTGACGGGTTACCCCGCGAAAAAAGGAACGTACGTCCCTACGCGAGGCGATAGCCTTCCGAAACAGCAAGGATAGAGCGGAAACCTGACCCTTCAGGGTGCTAACTGACAAACCCTTGTCCAGCCCATACTGCAAAAAGGCCAACAAATTGGGAATGGAAAAAATCCTGGGGTTCCTTGAAGAACCCGAACACCACGAGAAGAAGGCTTCCCAAGTCTTGTGATAAATCCTAGTGGTAGCAGGACCTCTGGCCGCTCGCAGAGTGGCAATGACTTCGGCTGAAAATCCTTGACGGGTCAAGATTTCGGTCTCAAGAGCCACGCCGTCAAACGCAGAGACTTCAGGTCCGGATGACGAATGGGCCCTTGGGTTAACAGGTCCGGGCGAAGTGGAAGTGGAAGCGGAGGCGCTGCCAGAAGCGACACCAGCATTGAGAACCACGTCCTCCTTGGCCAATCTGGGGCCACCAACATAGCCGAGACTCTCTCCAGTTTGATCCGACGTAACACCAGAGGAAGTAAGGATATCGGCGGAAACACATAGATCAGCTCGAATTGGTCCCACGGAGCCACTAGAGCATCCACCGCCACAGCCTCTGGGTCCTTGTACCTGGACATGAACGTCGGTAACCTGGCGTTGAACCTGTATGCCATCAAATCCACTTGGGGAGTTCCCCAACGGGAGCACAGCAATGCAAAAACTTCCGGATGAAGACTCCATTCTCCGGGATCCACCTTCTCGCGACTGAGGAAGTCCGCCGTGATATTCTGAACTCCTGGGATGTGAATCGCGGAGATGGCTGGAACCCTGGCCTCGGCCCATACCATGATCCGAGAGACCTCCATCATGAGCCTGGAGCTCCTCGTCCCACCTTGATGGTTGATATACGCGGGCGCCGTCTCGTTGTCTGTCTGCACTCGGACTGGCAGACCGCTTAAAGGGACCGTCCAGTGTTGGAGGCAAAGGAAAATCGCCCTCAACTCCAGGATGTTGATCGGCAGGACAGACTCTTCTGACGACCATACTCCCTGAACCCAGAGATCGTTCCAGACCCCCCCCCCCCCAGCCCGTCAGACTGGCATCGGTGGTTATGACCGACCACCGCGGAAGGAGGAAGGACTTCCCCTGGGATAACGCTTCTGGATGTAACCACCATCCTAGAGACTCTCGCACCCTGTGTGAGATGATGACACTGCGATCCAGCGAAGCCTGCGATCGATCCCAACGGGTCAGAATGAGCATTTGGAGACCCCTGGAATGAAATTGAGCAAACGGGACCGCCTCCATTGACGCCACCATCAAACCCAGAAGGCGCATACACCTTCGAAGGGACATTGCTGTCGAAGACTTCATAACCCGTACATGTTGACGAAGACTTGCTTGCTTGTCCGGAGGCAAGGACACCACTGCCCGTACCGTGTCGAAGTGCATCCCCAAAAACAGGATAGACTGCGACGGTTCCAGAGATGACTTTTTCAAATTGACTAGCCATCCGAAGTCCTCCAGGAGCTGAAGGGATAGATTGCGAGCCCTCACCACCTCCTCCTCTGTGGACGCCACAATCAAAAGGTCGTCCAGGTAGGGAAGAATTGTAACCCCCTGCCTTCGAAGGATCGCCATGAGAGGTGCCAGAATTTTTGTAAAAACTCTGGGCGCTGAGGCCAACCCGAATGGCAGGGCCACAAACTGGTAATGGTCCTGACCTATGGCAAAACGTAGGAAGCGCTGGTGGGCCCTTCCAATGGGAATATGCAAATAAGCGTCGCGAATGTCGATTGACACTAAAAAATTGTTCTGCGACAAAGCCGCCACAACCGAGTGAAGCGACTGCATGCGGAATTTCCGGGTCCGGACATGCAGATTCAATTTTTTGAGATCCAGAATGGGGCGAAATTTGCCCTCCTTTTTGGGGACCACAAAGAGGTTGGAGTAAAACCCCCTTCCCCAGTCCTCCGGCGGAACCGGCACCACCACACCATTCTGCAGAAGGGAATCAACCTCCCGCCGTAGAGCGGCAGCTAGCTCTGGCTCTGACGGAATGCGAGATTGGCAAAATCTGTCCGGGGGTCGAGAAAGAAACTATGAAATAGCCTGCCGACACAACCCGCGTCACCCAGGCGTCTGAAACGTGGGACGCCCAAGTCGACTCGAATTGGAGCAGGCGACCCCCCACTCTAGGACCCTCGAGTGAGACCCTGGCGTCAGTCCGCCTTAGCGGGCTTTTTGTCAGCTTCCCGTTTGTCTTGACGGAAGTTCTGTTTGCAGGGAGTGCGGGATTTCTGAGAGGTCTTTTTTCCTGAAAACGAGGGACGACCCGATCCCCAAGAGGGCTGACCGAACCGTCCCCTGGGCCGAAAGGGCCGCCGACTACTACCGGCACTAGACTTGCCAGACGCAGAAGCCACAGCTCTACGCTGCGGTAAAGCCATTTCTTTTGCCTTGGCCTTAGCAATCAGTTCCGTGAGGTCAGACCCAAACAGCTGACCACCCTTGTAAGCTAAACACAGCAAACCTTGCTTGGAAACCGCGTCTCCGGTCCACTGCTTAAGCCACAGTGCTCTTCTGACTGTGACAGCCGAGGATTGCGCCCTGGACAGCAGTGACGTAGTATCCAGAACTGCATCTCTGCCATATCGCGCTGCCTCTTCCAACAACCTGAAAAGCCCTTCTACCTCGGATAGCGGGGATCCATCTTGCCACGCCGTCCGTAGGCGGTCCAACCACCTCAGGGAAGCTTCACCAGCACACATGGCTCCTAACGCCGCTCTGAATCCATGACCCGCGGCCTCGTAGATGGATTTAGCCGCCATCTCCGTTTTTCTATCCAGCGGATCCTGCAGACTCGCCTTCCCTTTAACAGGAAGTAATGAAGATTTGCTAAGCTGGGATAAAGGGACATCCACTTCAGGAGAAGGAATCCAATTAGCAATCGACTCCGTAGAACACGGATACAGTGCCTCAAAAAAACGTGTCCCCTGAAAATGTTTATCCGGACACAGGCGTTCCTACTCCACCGCCCCATCAAGTTCATCCAGAGATGGTAACGTTGACCGCGACCTATGCGACTCCTGAAACAGCCGGGCCGACTTACCAGGGCGTCTAGTTACCTCCTCTGGTAACTGTAACGCCTCCCTCATAGCTCCAATAAAAGCATCCACACGGCCCAAAAGAGAGGTAGAGCGCCCTTGCCGATCCTCTTTATCCGAATCGGACATCTCCCCAGCAGAGCTTGAAGGGGAACCCTCCATATCAGAGATCTCCGAGTCGCTGCGCGGGGAGGACAGTACCGGCCTGTGGCGCTTCCTGCCATGAGAAGACAGTTGGGATCTAGCTGACACCCAATGACCTAGAAGGTCAGACAGGCTATCAATAGAACGAGTGAGAGCCTCCATTTTAACATCACTGAGCCCCCCGACCTGCGCTACACTTGACGCCGTCGAGGACTCCTGCGAGTCAGATACGCGAGACTGATCCTGTAGCGGACCTGGGAGACGGTCCGCGCCTCCTGGACCTTGATCTGACATGCCCTCACACAGTATATAGCAGGCTTAAGCCTGTCAGTAACTAGGACAGTGTGGCTTCTAAAAGGAAAGAAACGAATGCTGAAGGGTTAAGGCTCTTAAAGAGAGAGCTACCCCAGCTGTCCCCCAATTAAGGGTTAACCGCCTACCAGGGGGTTAATGCAGCAGACTCCCCACAACCTCTGCTAAATGAAAGAGGTGTGCGAGTCCCAGACAAAAAAAAACCTCTATATGAGGTAGTAGCTGCAGGGCAGCACAGTCTGCCACCTAATTGTGCCGCAGAAAGGTGCCCTGCGCTGTGGGGGTGAGGAGGTTAAGCTTCTGCCCTGACAGGCAGAAGCGACTCACCCAGCTGGCCGCGGTGCAGTGTTCCTTCGGTTCTGACGGGAGGAGAGGAGAGTGAGGAGCCGGAGGAGGCCGTCAGCCATGACCGCCGCGCAGTGAGAGAGAGAAGCCGGAAGGGGAGGGACAGGAGAAAGCGCGCGCTCAGAGCGCTACCTGCCCGCGACAAGACCGGGAAGGCGCGAAGCCACGCCCCCCGCCGGCATTCAAAAAGGCGCGCGACTCCTCTGCTCTCCGCTCCTGCTCCGCTTCACATGTCCTGCAGGGATCCACCTGCGGACGAAAAACACACAGTCACCAATGGTACATGTAACAGCGGCCGCCGCAGCAGCCGCTGAAGCACTCAAACACATTTACCAATGCTGAGTACTCACCCAGCTGAGCGCCACAGGGACCCCCAGGGATTTGTGGCGCTGTGGCCCTTAGCTTCCCCCCAGGGCGGAGCGCGCAGGGACCCCAATGGCGCGGTTTGCGTCTCCACCGGGAAGCGTCCCTCATCCCCTGGGGCCGGCAGGGTTCTGCAGGGACCACCATAAAGGGTATGCAGATCCGCCAGGGGACTGGTGGGGGTCCAGCAGCGCTGAGACCCCTGAGACCTCTAGACCACGGGGGGTCCAAGTCTCCGTCCGATAAAAATAAAAAACATTTCTGAGGAGCTGCTCCCGCAGCGACTATCCTCTGCGACCTCAAATTTTAGACTGGAGAGCTGGAGTAGGAGGAGCCCAAGCTGGAGGGGCCGGTCAACACTTTTTTGTAATCTGAGGTGTTCTATCCTGTGTGGGCTCCGCCTACCCACTAGTAATGGCTGTGTCTCCCTTCCTTCCATTCTGCTGCTGAAAATGAACTTTTTAGAATTTACCAAATGGCTGCAATGAAACAAAGAGTGAAAAATGTAAAGGGGGTTGAATACTTTCTGTACCCGCTGTATAAGCAGTTTTGGAAGAGGTTATTCTAATGCATATTCGAGCCTTGTTCAGACGTCTTGTAACAGCAATAGTACTAAATGGATCAAAAACAGATACAATATGTAAACCAAAATGCACTGGATCATTTTATGACCCCAAAAGGAAATAACTACCAGACATATGAGCAGAGCCTCAGTAAACTTAAAGGGCATTCCCACCTCCAAGTTCCTATCCTAATATTCGGTAGGTATAATTATACTGATATTAGCAAACACCTTCAATTAGAAATGTAGCATAGTTCTTCTGATTCGCTATGTCGCTTACCCCATATGCAGAGCATTGCAGTAGCATAGGTATCCATGGTTACGACCATTCAAATAGTGAAAGTTAGTTACTAGTGGTCATAACCATGGATATTGAAGCTACTGCAATGCCCTGCACATGGGGAAAGAGACACAGCGAATCAGAAGACCTACAGTGGGGAAAATAAGTATTTGATACGCTGCCATTTTTGCACGTTTTCCCACCTACAAAGAATGAAGAGATCTGTAATTTTTATCGTTGGTTTCACTTCACCTGTGAGAGACAGAATCTAAATATAAAAACCAGAGAATCACATTGTATGATTTTTACATAATTAATTTGCATTTTATTGCATGTAATAAGTATTTCATACAATAGAAAACAGAACTTAATATTTGGTACAGAAACCTTTGTTTGCAATTACTGAGGTCAGACGTTTCCTGTAGTTCTTGACCAGGTCTGCACACACTGCAGCAGGGATTTTGGCCCAATCCTCCATACAGATCTCCTCCAGATCTTTTAGGTTTCGGGGCTGTCGTTGGACAACATTGAGTTTCAGCTTCCTCCAAAGATTTTCTATTGGGCTCAGGTCTGCAGACTGGCTAGGCCACTCCAGGACATTGAAGTGCTTCTTACAGAGCCACTCATTAGTTGCCCTGGCTGTGTGTTTCGTGTCATTGTCATGCTGGAAGACCCAGCCACAACCCATCTTCAATGCTCTTACTGAGGGAAGGAGGTTGTTAAACAAAATCTAGCAATACAAAACCCCATCCATCTTCCCTTCGATATGGTGCAGTCTTCCTGTCCACTTTGCAGAAAAGAACCCCCAAAGTATGTTTCCCCCACCATGCTTCACGGTTGGGACGGTGTTCTTGGGATTGTACTCATCCTTCTTCTTCCTCCAAACAAGGGTAGTGGAGTTGACACCAAAAAGTTATATTTTGGTCTCATCTGACCACATGACCTTCTCCCATGCCTCCTCTGGATCATCCAGATGGTCATTGGCGAACTTCAAATGGGCCTGGGCATGTGCTGGCGTGAGCAGGGGGACCTGGTGTGCCCTGCAGAATTTTAATCCATGGCAGCATAGTAACGATAATGTTTGAAACTGTGGTCCCGGCTCTCTTCAGGTCATGGACCAGGTCCTCCCGTGTAGTTCTGGGCTGATTCCTGACCTTTTTTCAGAATCATTCTTACCCCACAAGGCGAGATCTTGCATGGAGCCCCAGACCGAGGAAGATTACAGTCATCTTGTGTTTCTTCCATTATCTAATAATTGTGCCAACAGATGTTGCCTTCTCACTAAGCTCCTTGCCTATTGTCCTGTAGCCCATCCCAGCCTTGTGCAGGTATTTAATTTTACCCTTGGTGTCCTTAGACAACTCTTTGGTCTTGGCCATGGTGGAGAGGTTCGAGTGTGAGGACAGGTGTCTTTTATACAATTATCGAGCTCAAACTGGTGCAATTAATACAGGTAATGAGTGCAGAGTAGGAGGGCTTCTTAAAGAAAAAACTAACAGGTCTGTGAGATCCAGAATTCTTGTGGTTGGTAGGTGATCAAATACTTATATCATGCAATAAAATGGAAATTAATTAAGTAAAAATCATACAATAGGATTTTCTGTTTTTTATTTTTTGATTCAGTCTCTCACAGTTGAAGTGTACCTACGATAAAAATTACAGACCTCTCCATTCTTTGTAGCTGGGAAAACTTGCAAAATGGTCAATGTATCAAATACTTACTTTCCCCACTGTATACTACATTTCTAAATGGAGGTATTTGCTAATATTATTATACCTACTACATATTGGGATAGAATCTTGGAGATGAGAAAACCCCTTTAACTTATCCTGTGGAATTATCTTTGATAGGAATACATCATTTCACTTTTAAATCCAAAAATCTGCAGATTACTTTCACAATACACCTTTATTAGGGATAAATCTCCTGTATTCTGAAACAGGGGGCGCTCACAGCACACAGGTTATTATTTTGTTCTGTAATTTATATACAGTAAATCCAGGTGAGATGATCGCCCTCTAGTGGAGACAGCAGGTATAACGGCCCAAATTTCTAAAATAAAAAAAAATGCTGTAATTTGAGGCAAATCATCCAGTGTGCCCACTTCAACTAGGCAAATCCGTATTTATCAAATGTCGCAACTTTAGGATTAATTTGGCACAAATTAGGCAAGCGCAATTTTTTAAAGAGTGCCTGTCACCAACGTGGGGCTGTCTTGCAGGATGAGGGATCCCAGCATGAAGAGTGGGATCCCACAACCCTCCGCATCCGATGTTGCAGAGAAAAAAAGCAAAATCTCGCTCTTTCCACTAATCCAGTGCTGTCCACTGCTTCCTTATATATACTTCTTAATATAGAAACTGCACCGCCAAGAAGGAAAAGTCATGGCGTTATGGAAATTGCAGGATGGAGATGTTACTGATCTGTAAATGAAGAAAAACGGAAATTAAAACATCTGGAATTATTCAGGATGGAGTAGGAGCCACGTGCAGGAATCCCCGCACTTCCCGCCTCAGCTGCTATCGCTGAGGTCATTAATGGTCGTCTGAGGAAGGTTCTGCCGCTCTGAAGGTGCTTGAGCAAATCATCAAGATCCGCTGCTGGCAGCTCCTGTGTAATCACTCATCAATGACGTCCCAGATGTGCTCGATGGGAGACAAGTCCGGAGACGCTGCAGGCTGTGGTAGCACAGTCAGGCCACGTAGGCTGCTCACAGTAGCACGAACAACATGTGGCCTGGTATGGGCTCCTGTGACCATTGGGAGAAAGCTGTTCCATGACCAAATGTTAATGTACCAGGAATGAAGACTAGAGGGGCACGGCTACTCAACATTATGTCACCCCGTACCATAATCCCGGGTGTGACATTCCCTCGTGAAGGTCTCTTTATGGCGTTGTCCACGTGGTCGCCACAGATTCAAGGCATGACGCGTAGTGATCCTTTCTGTACTGTAAGTGAAGTTAGACTTCACATATTACGTCTAAGGCATTTGAGGACGTCTGCCCAACAATGGGCTACGAGCCAGACGTTCGGCTACAGGCGCTCCACTGACCTCACGCCACCGCTATCAAAAGGTTATCATGGTGCAGAGCCCGAAGGCAATGCAGGTTTATCCTCTTCAACGATGAGTCCCGCTTTTGTCTTGTTCGCAATGATTGGGAGAGATTGGTCTGGAAAAAACATGGGAACACCACAAGCAGCCCTTCACAAGAGTGTCCCATGAGCCGTTTTTCAACATGACACCTCCAAGCTGCATGTTGCTGGTGCTACAGTGAGCAGCCTAAAAATGCCACCACGGCCTGCAGCTTCTCCGGACTTGTCTCCCATCGAACACACCTGGGACATCATTGATCGGCACAGGAGCTGCCAGCAGCGGATCTTGATGATTTCCGGCTCAAGAACATTCCTCAGACAACCATTAATGATTTCACTGATAGGAGCCAAGGCTGTAAGTGTGGGGATTCCAGCACGTGGCGCTCATACTCCATACTGAATAAATCCAGATGTTTTGAAAATTGTATCTTTATTATGTTAAAATTAGTACACTTCCTAATGTCAGAGAAGAGCTGGAGACCAATGTGTCAAAAGCCACGCGGTAACATAGAAATTTGTGCTAAAAGTGACATTTTATGCATGTTTTACAATGGGGGGAAAAAAAATGGTGAAAATGCAATGGTAGATGTTCCCCCATTATCTCAGGCTTAGCTGGGTGCATACAGCACTGCAGAGAAGAGGAAGCAATACTCACAGAGCTGAAGGAATGACCACCGTAGTGTCCTCCCGAGCCTCTCTCTCCACCTCAGCAATTTCATCTTCCAGCAGTTTCACCTCCTGAAGCTCCTTCTGGAGAAATGTTCTCGCGTTGAGGAAAAACAGACAAAACTGGACATCCAATGACTTTGTGACTATTGTTATACATATCCAAGCGTATGGAAGATACTACACAGTCAGACTTATCTCGCAATACACCTGGGCCCCGATTCATCATTTCCTTTTTTAATTGTCTTTTCTTTCTTGTCTTCCTATTTCTTTTTGCGCTAAATTTTTCGAAACTGCACACATAGGTTGACGAATTTTGTGCTAATTTTTTTTTTTATTATTTTTAACCTTTTTTTTTCTGCCTCCTTAGAGCAAAATGTCACACGATCCTTTATAGGGTTGCATGCTAACCTTCGATTTTGCAAAAAATAAAAATTAGAGAGATTTTGTACTCCCGGTAGGGAAATGGTGTAAAATTGATTAATAAATTTTTACGACATTTTGAAAAATTACAAATGATGAATTAGGCTAAAATATTAGACTGCGCCTAAAAAAAAAAAGAACAAAAACAGACTAAACCAAGTAGAGCTAAAGTAAAAAAAAGGCATATACTAAATAATGAATAAGACGCAAACTTAACAGTCACTATTAGAACCATTTTTACTCCAGAAAAAAAAAAAAAACCTTTTAGTCTCATTAACGCAAACACAGCCTTAGTAATGTGCAAGTGACCTCGTCAACATATATGGCTATGGGTAACAAGCAGCTGTTCGTCACTGTTGTCCTGTCACACACTATCTGTAATGGTTTTGTTCTTATCTTTAAATTTCTATGCTATGACGTCCTCTCACTATCCAGATTCAACACAGAATGGCTGCTGCATTCCCTGCTTCTACTTTTATACTGGCTGTTCTAGTCTTTTCTGATTGGCTGCGCTATAACATTTGATTTGATAGTTACAAGACACTATGATGAAGTCCGCAAGGCTGTGCTAGAGGTTCTAGGAGTTCTCTCCGGCCGATGCCTTATTCTATTTAGTGTAAAATGAATCACAAATTGTTTGAAATCACTGGGTCCAAAGAAGTTCATAAAATTCAACACATTTGATTTGTTCATCTCTGCTATCCTGGATTACTTTAAGGTTATGTGTACACGACATTTTATGTTCTGCTGATTTTATCTAAATGTAGCCGCTTCACTATTCTTTAGACTATATTGTCGAGCGGCTTTCTGGTGGGAGCCAACTGAAGAATGACCAGGTTACTTTTCTGTATCCGCTTCACAATTTCCGAACGCAGAAATGGTTAGAAGTAACAAGAGACTGAACATGTGCACAGCGATGTCGTTTCAACATTTCTGTGAAATAAGTTCATTTCTTTTGCGGTGTTTTTTTAGGCAGATTTTAGGCGGAAACCACCAGAAGAAGCCGTCGTTTGCACATACCCTAAAAAACCTATGCCAATATCACCCTCCCAGAAACACTGCATGGCTGGAGTATAGAAATGTAAACATTAAATGGAACATGTTGTTGTGGGCATGATGGTTCCCTTTAATTTGTCCCATGCTGGATTATTGAAATTTCAGATCATCCTTTATGACGGAAAGGATATTTAATGTCGCTTTCCAGGGAGGCATTTTTATCACATGCAGCCTGCAGCTCCTGCTCGATCTTCCCTAGTTTGGAGGATGTTTTCAGCTTCATTTCTTCTGCCTCCAGAAGGGTCTGAGTGACATCTTCTTCTACAGACAAGAAATCTAGAAGTGCGCAATTAATAATGATTCAACTTTAGGCCTCATTTATTGTATACTCTACTACGACGTCAAGGGTCATAGAGCTGAACAGGACACGGTACCTCTGAGGAGATCCGACATCTCGCTCTCCGCCTCTATAAGAGAATCGATCATGCATTCTTGCGAGTCAAGGCTCTTCTTCAGGATGGCTGCAGCGTTGTCCGACACCATGACTTTGACAATCTCCCGACTAACCTCCACATAGTCCTGCATTAGTACTCGCAACATTTTATCCGAAATGTGATCGTGATCTGGAGTGTCTGGCAAAGAAAAAAAAAAAAAAAGAAGAAAAAGTTTAATGCAACACCACCAAACACGAGAGGCAGCAAAATATACAGTTGTGGCCAAAAGTTTTCAGACTAACACATGCAAATTGCCTCTTCAGAGAAAAAGAGGACTTGTACTCTATAGCGCCACCTATTGAAGCCGCAATCCTACAATCCTTGCATGGCGAATAAGCCTCCTTACCTTGACGTGCCAGAGCTGGTGTGTCACTCTTCGTAAGGCGAAAAGTTACCCCTTAGACCTCAGTCCAGACTAACACAAATTTTGGTTTTTGACGCACTTTGCTGCTTCAGTGTTTTCTGATTGTTTCGTCAGTTGTTTCTCTGGTTACTGTAGTACAATTATCAGCATTTCATAAGTTTTTAATCTTTTATTGACAAATAAATGCATAAAGTTTATATAAAGACTCAGTATTTACAGTGTTGACCCTTATTTCTCCAGACTTCTGCTCTTCGCCCCCCTGGAAGCTGGATATCGGCTTCTGGGCCAGATTCTGACTGATGAACGCCCGTTCTTGTCTCACCAGTGCTTGGAGATGATTACAATTTCTGTAAATTTTGTTTTTCCTTCTGCTTTTTGAGGATTGGCCACAGGTTCTCAATGGGATTGAGATCTGGGGAGTTTCCTGGCCATGGACCTTCCCCCCCCCCTGAGTCACTTAATTACCACTTTTGCCTTGTGACATGGACTCCATTGTGGTGGAAAAAGCATTGTTCATCCCCAAATTGTTCCTGGATCCTTGGAGGATGTGCAGATCCCATTATTTATATAGTATTTTAGAGAAAATTTTGAGTGAGCCCGCTCCATGGATGAAAAGCCCTCACACATGAATGGTCGCTCAAGGCTTTACTGTTGGCATGACACAGGACTCATGGTAGCGCTCAACTTTCCTTCTTCAGACAATCATTCTTCCAAATGTCCCAAACAGTCTGAAGGGGGCTTCATCAGAGAAAATAACTTTACCCCCATCCTCTGCTGTCCAATCCTTGTACTTCCTGCAAAATGGCAGTCTGTCCTTGATGTTTGGCTTCTTTGCTGCCCTTCTTGACACCAGGCAGACCTCCAAAAGTCTTTATCACCCTGTATGTGTAGATGCGCTGATACCTGCCTGCTGCCATTCCTGAGCAAGCTCTGCACTAGTGTTGAACTGATACAATAGCTGAATTCTCTTTCGGAGATGGTACTGGCACTTGCTGGACTTTCTTGGATGCCCAAAAGACTTCTCCACAGCAATTAGACCTCTCTCTTTGAAGTTCATTATTATCAGATATATAGTTGATTTAGGGGCAATCCTAAGGGCAGCAATGTGCTTGCCTGTAAAGCCCTTTTGATGCAAAGCAATGAGGACTGCAAATGTTTCTTTAGAGGTAACCATGGTTAACAGAAGACAATAATTTCAAGTACTAGCCCCTTTTGAAAGCAACCAGTCTGCCCATATAATTCAATCAGTGTGACAGAGTGCTAGCAGATGCCTTGTCCTCGTTAATGCTTTCTCCTGAGCTATTGAAAAGATCACTGAAATTATGTAAACAATTTTTTTTTGTGGAAATCAAGTTTCTGTTTGTTAATTTTCATGGCAAGGAATAACCTTGGGCTTTTTTGCAATACATCAGATCACTTTTCATAACAATCTAGAGTTAATGCAAATTTACCAAAATAAAAACTGAAAAGCAAAATTTGTGTCAGTCTCAAAACGTGTGGCGACGATTGTATAATAGAACCTGATGCTAATTAAATTATACCCTAAAAAGCCAATAGGTGTCACTGTGTGCAAAGTTTTGCCAATTATTTCTATGTAGAAAATTTGTACGATTCATTATTTGTGCCTTTTGTTAAGTATTTTTTAGGTTTGTCTTTCCTTTTGCGTTGAAAATCCAATCAAAATCAAAACTGCTCAGATGCTTTGGGCTTTTTTGAGACTTTTTAGTGTAACAAGTCACACGATCTTTATAATTGAAATGTAGCACACAAGTTTTTAAACTGCGTCAAAAAAATGTAGATTTTTTTTCTGTATTCCTCTATGGTGCCAAAGTACAATTGTGCAATTGTGCAAATACTGTAGTTTTTTTTTTTTTTTTTTTTAAAGATGCAAGTAATGAGTTTGAGTAAAACATCCAGAAGTGGTTAAACTCGCCCTCGTTGACAAATAAATAATAAATGTGGTAAATAATTTTAAAAAGAGGCAAAACAGGTAATGAATTAGGCTGGGAAAAAAAACAGAAACATATAAAGTATTTTGCAGATTATAAGACGCACCCCAAATTTTGGGGTGTGAAATAGGAAAAAATGGGGTTTTTTTTGTTTAAATAAAATGGTGCAATCCTTTTTACCTGGGGGGGGCAGTGGTGGTGGAGAGGGGGGGTCACATATACCGGAAAATGGCCGCCGGAGCATGCGCAGATCGAGATCTCGAGAGACGAGATCTCGATCTGCGCATGCTCCGGCAGCCATTTTGCCGAAGCACAGTGCTGGGCTATGTACGGGATAGGGAACCTAGCCTCCGTTCACCGCCGACTTCTGAGGACGGTGCCGCAGCATCGCCCTGCTACCGGCCCAGCCGCCACCAACCTCCTGTATCTGGGACCCCGATCCGACGCTGCCCCCCCCAGGTAAAAAAACGTAAGTTTGCATTATAAGACACACACCCCTTTTCCTCCAAAATTTTGGGGAAAAAAGTGCGTCTTATAATCCGCAAAATATGGTAAATAAATTCACTCCATTAGGCTAAGGTCACACAAATATATAAAATAATTGTCATTTTTCAACCGTTTCTAATCCGTTTTTTGTTTTTTTTACAGCAGCAGCTATTAATAATTTATCTGTTATCTCTGACTTCTAGTCTGTTCCGCCACTCTGGGGGCTGTATACCCAGGCTCGTTCTTGTATCTCATTGAAGTAGCAGTTCCTGTCTGAACTGTATCCTAGCCTGTTACCTGTTTTTCTCTATGTCCGTACCTTCCCTTTTCCTGCAGTAGCTGAACCTGCACCTAACTCCAACTCGTTGTCTCTGTACTTCTGTTTGTGAGTTTTGTGTCCACTCGCTACTTCATAGTAAGTACCTTGTGTGTATCTTGTTCTGCTTGTCCCTTTTCCCTTCCTCCGTATCCACCTCCTGTGTTCTAGCCATCTTCTTGCATTTTCCAGTCTGTTCCATGTGAACAGAGCCCTGTCCTCTGTGCCTGCACCTTCAGCCCTGTTCTGCTCTGCCTTGTCCACCGCACCTGCGGTTTCGCTCCGCTCTGCCTTGTCCACCGCACCTGCGGTTTCGCTCCGCTCTGTCTTGCCCACCGCTCCGGCGGTTTCTCTCTGCTCTGACTTACCCACCGCTCCGGCGGTATCTCTCTGCTCTGCCTTGTCCACCGCTCCGGCGGTTCCGTTCTGCCTTGCCCACCGCACATGCGGTTTTCGCTCCGCTCTGCCTTGCCCACCGCACCAGCAGTTCCTCTCTGCTCTGCCTTGTCCTCCGCTCCGGCGGTTTCGCTTCACCCTGCTTGTCTACCGCATCTGCGGCTCTGTACCTGTCTCCCAGTCAGTACTGGACCCTATCCAGCCTGCGCTCCAACCTGCTAGTATCTCCCTGTCTGCACTCCAGCCGTGCTTGCCAGTGCCCACCTGTCTGCATACCAGCCGTGCTTGCCAGTGCCCACCTGTCTGCATACCGGCCATGCTTGCCAGTACCCACCTGTCTGCATACCAGCCGTACTTGCCAATACCCACCTGCCTGTATGCCAGTCTAACCTGCCTGTTCCTGCATTCCCCGGTGTGGGTCAACAACTGTGACCGGGGTCTGACCTGGAGTCGCACCTGGTCCCTCTGCTCGGTTCCTCCTTGGTCCACGGAGTCGACTAAGCCGCCGTGAAACCTTGGTCGGATCGGGTTGATATTTAGTTACGCCCCTCCAGGCACTCCTCGGTTCATGGGACAGTGGGATCACTAATCACGCTCACGCCAGTCAGTCTGGGCGAGAGCGTAACAATTGTTATGGGCTTCCTACTACCCAATAGGGTGGAAACTAGGCCTGGTGAAAAACCCCCTATTGCTCAGTAACAACCTCTCAAATCCGCCACATGGAAACCTTTGGCTTGTGCATGGAATATAGGCCCCTGGATGAGAAGGACCGGCCTGTCCGGCAGGACCCAGGGATCTGAGATCGACATTAGGCGAAGCAGGGAGAACCAGGGTCTTTTTGGCCAAAAGGGGGCTATCAGAATTATCCTCGCCTCCTCCTCCCGAATTTTCCTCACAACTGCCGGGATCATTACTATCGGTGGAAACGCGTAGGCCTTCCTGAACTTCCAGGGTATCTGAAGAGCGTCCACAGCATAGGGATTCTCTGTTGGATTTAGTGAACAGAATCTCTCCACCTTCCTGTTCGCCCTGGGGGCGAACAAATCTATGTCCGGTGACCCCCATAGCTGGATAATCTGTTGGAAGACTATCGGGTTTAGAGCCCACTCTCTTTGTCTTAAAGTGTGGAGACTGAGGAAATCTGCCCTTGAGTTTTCTACCCCCCGGATGTAAAGAGCACGGAGGGATGGGAGATGCTGTTCTGCTAGATGCAGGATTCTGTTTGCCACTACCATAAGGGAGCGAGATCTTGTTCCTCCCTGGTGATTTATATAAGCTACTGTCGTCTGATTGTCAGACCTGATCTGGACATGGCGACCCTGTATGTGGGGAAGGATTCCTATCAGGGATTTCTCCACTGCCAAAAGCTCTTTTAGGTTAGATGATGCCTCTATTTCGTGACGTAGCCAGAGCCCCTGAACTGAGAGATCTGCTAGATGACCCCCCCAGCCGGAGCCACTTGTATCTGTTGTAATTGTATGGTCGACTGGTCTGGACCACTGTAAGCCTGAGGTCAGATTCTCCCTGTTTGTCCACCAGAAGAGGGAGTTTACTGTTTCCAAAGAAAGAGATAGTCTTTTTTCTAAATGTCCGTTGAAGGATTTTTGTGCTGACAGGACCTCCCACTGAAGAAGCCTCATATAACTCTGGGCCCATTTGACTGCCAGGAGACAGGAAGTCATGGAGCCTAGTAGGGACATTGCTCCTCTCAGGGACATCACGGGAAACTTTATGGCCCTTGAGACCAGGCTGATTATTTTGCAAACCTTGTCTTCCGGGAGGAAGCAGGATTGGAGTTGGGAATTTAGGGTCAAGCCCAGAAAGATCTGAGTCCTTGAGGGGGATAGTTTTGATTTTTGAATATTTATCAACCACCCTAGCTGATGTAAAGCTGTCCTGACCTCTAAAAGTTGAGAGGAACAGTGGTCCTCCGATTTCCCTATTATCAGAAAGTCGTCCAAGTAGGGAACAATCACCACGTTTTTGATTCGGAGAAAAGCTGTCACCTCCGCTATAACCTTTGTAAACACTCTCGGTGCTATCGAGAGTCCAAAAGGTAGGGCAGTAAATTGGAAATGTCTCAATTCCCCTTGGATGAACAGGGCTACCCTTAGGTACTTCTGGTAGTCTGGATGGATTGGGACGTGATAGTAGGCATCTTTTAGGTCGATAACTGCCATGAAACAATTGTGGTGTAGGAGTTTTACTGCAGAGTTCACTGATTCCATCTTGAAAGTCTGGTTTTAGACTTTTGAGGTTAATAATGGTCCTTAAGGACCCATTTGTTTTTTTTATCACGAACATGGGGGAATAAAATCCCCGTCCCCACTGTGAATCTGGAACTTCGTGAAGGACCTGCTTGTTGACTAAATCTAACACTTCCGATTCTAGGGCTATCTGCTCCTCCCTGGACTTCCTCCTGGAGGTGATCATGAAGGTTCGGTGAGGGACCTGACTGAAGCGTATCTTTAGGCCGTTCTTTATGATACTCAACACCCAGGGATTTGAAGTGATGGCTTCCCAAGCTGGGATAAAAATGGGAAAGCCTTCCCCCGACCTCTAGCCTCGCGTCATTGGGGAGATTTTTTGGTACTGGAGGATGGCCCCCCAAACATGTAACCAGAGTCCTTTTTAGATCTGGGCTCCCATCTTTTCCTTTGTCCCGGACGGCGACCCCGGTTAAATCTCTTCCTCCGAAAATAGGACCTTTTTGTGTCCCCTGTGAAACCTCTCTTCCTGTTGCCAGCCTTCTCCAAAAGCTCGTCCAGTTTTTGGCCAAACAAGAGTTTACCATCACAAGGAAGGGAACATAGTTTATGTTTAGATTGTAGGTCTCCTGGGCAACCCTTGAGCCACAGGGCTCGTCTGGCAGCATTAGGCTATGTGCCCACGTAGCGTTTTTGCGGCGTTTTTACGGCCGCGAAAACACTTTTAAAACAGTCTGCCATGCAAAGCAATGTGAATTCGGATGTGCTGTGCACATGGTGCGCTAATTTGCGCGCCGAATTCGCATTGCTTTGCAAAACGCAGCATGACCATTTCTACCGCGATTACGCTGCAGCGTAATCGCCGTGCGTGTGGTACCTGGGATGAAGACGAGACTACAACTCCTCTTCATCCCGGCTACCACGCGGTGAAAAAAAGAAATAAAAAAGTTAAAAATAAACAAAACCTGTATATTCACCTCTCCGGCGGCCCCCGGCCGCGTCTTCTCTCTTCAGCGTCCCACAGTGTACCGTCAGGACCTGCGGTGACGTCATTTAGTCAGCTGATGGTCACGCGACCGCTGACGTCGGCGGTCAGGTGATGGTCGCGTGACCATCAGCTGACTAAATGACGTCACCGCAGGTCCTGACGGTACACTGCGGGACGCTGAAGAGAGAAGTAACGGCCGGGAGCAGACCGGGGGCCGCCGGAGAGGTGAATATACAGTTTTTTTTTTGTTTTTTTTTAACGTTTTCATTCTTTTTTTTACTATAGATGCTGCATTTAAAGCATCTAAGTTGTTCACACATTATAAATCCATGCCGGTTGCATGGATTTATATTGTGTGATCAACTTGTCAAGCACTTTTCCAAGTGATGCTCAAAATCGCTTGGAAAAGTGCTTGAAAAAACGCATGCGAAAACGCTGAAAAAACGCTTCTCTCTGGCAGAAAAAACGCATGTAAATCTGCATGCGTTTTTTTCTGCCAGAGAGGCAAAAACGCTCTGCATCAAATCTGCTACGTGGGCACATAGCCTTAGACAAATTTGCAGACCTGGCAGCAAGTTTAACCGAATCCGCTGAGGAGTCGGCCAGAAAAGCGGATGCTGCTTGTAGCAAAGGCAGATTGGAGAGGATTTTATCTCTGGATATCTTTTTATCCTTAAGCTGGGCTTCTAATTTCTGAAGCCACACCATGAGTGACCTAGCGACACAAGTGCCTGCTATCGCTGGCTTCAGGCCCCCTGCCGCCGCTTCCCAGGTGTGACGCAGGAAGGAATCTGCCTTCTTATCAAGAGCATCCTTTAGACTGCCCGAATCTTCCAGGGGTAGGGACGATCTTTTGGATGATCGGGCGACAGACCCGTCAACTTTAGGAATTTTATCCCAGGACAGAGAGACACTATCCTCGATGGGGTACCTCCTTTTAGAGGATGAGGGCAACACTCCTGATTTCTCCGGCTTCCTCCATTCCCGGTCTATAAGGGTCTGAATTTTAGGATTCACTGGAAAGGAGCGTCTCTTTTTTTCCTCCAGGCCTGTGGACATAATGTCTTCCAGGGACCTGGCAGCCTTTTCCTCCCTCAACCCCATGGTAGATCTGACCGCTCTGACCAACATGTCAGTATCTTCAATAGGGAAACAGGGCCTACCACTGTCTGATGAATGAAACAAGAACCACCGAATGATAGGTCCAATCAAGTAGAAGGATTCAGTTAAAAAACCTTTATTAATACTATGGTTTAAGTGGCACTACATGCACATGGAAAGCCGCACTGTAGTAACCAAACAGAGTTTGTTACAAAATCATTACAAGACAAATGTATACTAGATTCAACATATATTATGATAACACAGAGGCAGGTATATATGGAACTGGTAATCAGCTAGTTCACAGTAACATCATTTCTGACATAAGCCAACAGTCTATCAGATATGGGGCAATACATGGGTGGTCATAACCTATATATAAAGATATTATGTAGGAGAATGATCATGTACTTCGTGTAACTGCCCGCTCATGTGCACCATATCCAAACATATAGTAATTGAAGTTCAAGAAAACGCTGATTCAATAGAGGAGTATAAAATAAAGTACCTGCACACTGGTTCAGTGTATGGGAATGGCACCACGCGGCGGTGGATATGGTGCACATGAGCGGGCAGTTACAAGAAGTACATGATCATTCTCCTACATAATATCCTTATATATAGGTTATAACCACCCATGTTTTGCCCCATATCTGATAGACTGTTGGTTTATGTCAGAAATGATGTTACTGTGAACTAGCTGATTACCAGTTCCATATATACCTGCCTCTGTGTTATCATAATATATGTTGAATCTAGTATACATTTGTCTTGTAATGATTTTGTAACAAACTCTGTTTGGTTACTACAGTGCAGCTTTCCATGTGCATGTAGTGTCACTTAAACCATAGTATTAATAAAGGTTTTTTAATTGAATCCTTCTACTTGATTGGACCTATCATTCGGTGGTTCTCCTTGTTTCATGTGTCTTACCAAATGGTCTGCCATTCCCTATTGGTCCATATAATAAGCACACAATGTTTGGTAGGCCTATGGATCTGTGGGTCTGAACATGGCCAATAACTTGTGCTATTATATTCAGTGCTGTGTGTATCTTATATCACTGTCTGATGAAGAGGAGGATGCTGAATCACTGAGGCAAAGATCCTCTGACTGGGAGGATAAATCATAGTCAGAGGAGATATCCTTATGGGTTCTCTTTTTCCCCTTTAGTAAGCCTTTCAGGGAATCCTGAACCTCTGAACGGATTACGGACCTCAAATTAGAAGCAAAATCCGGGGTGCTCTCCGCTATGGTTTGGTTAATACAGCTAGCACAAAGCTGTTTCTGCCAATCTATGGAAAGGGGGGCCTGGCATAAGGCGCAAACCCTGTGCTTCTGTTTGGCGCTACTCTTCTTAGGTTCCTAAGGAATGAAGCACATAATAACTTTCCATTACTATTAAGTGACATTCACGAAGATCACTCACCCCTGAAGTCACAAAAGGGTACCGGATTTGGAGGCTGTGGCGGGACATAAGATGAATCCCTTCTGGATGGCCCTGAAGCGTCCGACACCTTACTTCTCCTGCTGCCGCTGCGGTTGCTGGTGTGAGAGGCGTCCGACTGCTTCTTCCGCTGGCGTTGATGAGATGGAGGGGTCAGCTGCTGCTGCTCCTGGCTCCACCTTAAATAGGGCACATCCGGAACCTCCTCCGGTTCTTGTGTCCTCCCCCCTCCTGGCACCCACCGGCCGATGTTTGAAAAAAGCCAGCTGGCAAGAGCTTACAGGGCGCCGCCATGTTGGATCCGGGTCATCGGGCACGCCTCTCCCAGCGTGCACCGCGCCGTGACATCTGGCGCGTCACACCCCGAAGACGCCGCTCCCGGCGTGCGGCCAGCCAGGAGCCTGCAGCAGGGAGAGGACAGCACAGCGGTCTGCGGGGAGCCGGAGCCCTCCTCACCGCCTGCGCACGCTCGGACACGGCTCCAGGGAACCGCGGAACCTGGTGCACAGGCTGGTGCTTGCTCTTCCACACCGGAACAGACCCAGGTAAGTATGGAAACCTTTCTTCAGACAGGTTCCCATCAAGGACAGGAAACCAACTGAAGCGAGGGAGAGGTACTGCCCTTTTATTTCAGACAGTTTCCTGTCCTTGGTGGGGCGGATCCCTCTCTCAAGGTGTGCTGTCATGGGTGAGGGGAAAAGTTCGATTTTGGTTTCATCTGACCAGAGCACCTTATTCCACATGTTTGTTGTGTCTCCCAGGTGGCTTGTGGCAAACTTCAAACGAAACTTTTTATAGATATCTTTGAGAAATGGCTTTCTTCTTGCCACTCTTCCATAAAGGTCAGATTTGTGCAGTATACGACTGATTGTTGTCCTATGGACAGACTCTCCCACCTCGGCTGTAGATCTCTGCAGTTCATCCAGGGTGATCATGGGCCTTTTGGCTGCATCTCTGATCAGTCTTCTCCTTGTTCAAGATGAAAGTTTAGAGGGAAGGCCGGGTCATGGTAGATTTGCAGTGGTCTGATACTCCTTCCATTTCAATATGATCACTTGCACAGTGCTCCTTGAGATGTTTAAAACTTGGGAAATCTTTTCGTATCCAAATCCAGCTTTAAACTTCACCACAACAGTATCTCAGACCTGCCTGGTGTGTTCCTTGGTCTTCATGATGCTCTCTGCACTTGAAACAGAACCCTGAGACTATCACAGAGCAGGTGCATTTATACGGAGACTTGATTGCACACAGGTGGATTCTATTTATCATTACCAGTCATTTAGGAGAACATTGGATCATTCAGAGATCCTCACTGAACTTCTGCACTGAAAGTAAAGGGGCCGAATAATATTGCATGCCCCACTTTTCAGTTTTTAATTTTTTAAAAAAGTTTAAAATATACAATAAATTTCGTTCCACTTCACTATTGTGTCCCACTTGTTGTTGATTCTTCCCCCAAAAATTCGAATTTTATATCTTTATGTTTGAAGCCAGAAATGTGGCAAAAGGTAGAAAAGTTCAAGGGGGCCAAATACTTTCACAAGGCACTGTACATGTAAACATCCAATATGCATATGAAAGAAAGAAAAAAAAACAACACATGCTCACTTCTCTCCCGTTCCCCCGATGCGCTGCTCCTGGGAGCTGACTCTCAGCAGCAGGAGCGCGATGAAATGACATCATCGCGCCTGCTGCCTCACACGCTGATTGGTGGAAGAAGAGGACAGCGTCCTCGTCTTCCACCAATGTATTCACTGCTGTCTGCATCAGTACGGCATGGAAAGAAGAGAGAGGAGGCACCGGACCAGGACCAGCGACACCCCTCGGACCCGACCGCCCCCCAGGTGAGTATAATAAAAGGTGTTTTTCTTTTGTAGCAGGCCGGATTGGGGGCTTATATACAGGATATTACTATACTCTATATGGGGCCTGAAAGGGGGTGGCCGTATCTCATATGGGGCAAACCTGGTGACAGGTTTCCTTTAAAAAAAATGCTCAAAAAACTGAACGTGTGAACAGCGACTCATTTTTACATAGAAATACTCATGATCATTCTTTTGAGTGTTTTCTTGGCTCTTTTTTTTTGCTTCAAACAGACATTGTGTGCCCATACCGATAAGCTGGCCATACATTAGATGGCTGAACGATCGTTGGGCCGTGTAGAGTGTACGGCCAGGAGCCATACAGAGGAGCGCTCGTTCGGCCGAGCTCTTGTGTTCTCTGAGAAAGCAGCCGACTGACACATGGGACGCCGGTTTTTCTCCGGGAGAACAATGAGATCCGGACTTCGAAATTGGACATGTCCGTTTGACACCATGCCCAACCATCATGCGGCCGTCACCCCCATACACATTGGACCGGCGGCCGAACCTGTCTAATGTGTTTGGGGGTCCATGTATCGTCTATATGCCCATGAGGCTGTTGCGTTTCGGTCAGGAGACCCTTGGCCGGTCTGTACATCGCGGTCCATAATCCTGTGTAACCGGCCCAAGGCTACGACCAAATCTTCAGAAAAACAAAGCAAAATCCCGAATATTTTGGGCGTCGGACGTGAGAACGGCAGCGAAGACTGCGACATGTGAATAGGTCCTACAGCTCCGCTCGCATCTGTGTCGCGATCTCCTGTCAGGATCCATCATAGAGATATCATCTGACTTCTAATAAAGTCAGTCGGGTTCACACTTTTCATGTGGGAGAATATCACGGTGTAAACTGCGCCACCATGTCGTCCACGTGTACTTCATGTATAAAATGGTTATAAATCAGAAGGGTGTACTTTTGTTTTAGATAAAAAATGTCGCCGCCATTATTAGTTACTTCAGTTTTGCCTCAGAGACTGAACTCCGAGCAGAGCCCGCCCCCTGCTGTCAATCATCAGCATAAACACCACGTGCTGCTACTGTCAGCCAATCACAGAGCAGCTCTGCTGGTAAACCACTGATAACCATGGCAACCGCATGCAAGGCTGTCCAATCACGGCGCACACAAGCTCTCTCTCCTCCCCCTTCGTATAAGATCAAAAGCGACAGTTGGAATTTGAATTTTCCCGCCCAATCTCCTCATGACGTCGCTGTGTGGCGGCGCTCGCACTCGGCGGCGGCTTCTCCTCACCGTTAGATGCGCGGTGTCGTTGTTGGCTGTTATAGATAACGGGACCAGCGTGTAGCCGGGGGATGGCAGCGTGTGTATCCGGCACCGGAGCCCGCCTTGTCCTGCGGGAGGAGGAGTGAGCGCTGCCTCCCTCACACGGGGCGGGCTTCTCACTGCTGCCACCAGTCACGTGCTTCCTGCTCCTGTTATGTTTGTCCGTTACACGGTTCCCTCAGGAGGAGGATTGTGGCTTTTCCTCAACGGCTGCCGGTGTCTGCCATCATTCATAATGGGGCAAAACCTCACATTCTCATATCTCCTTTATATAGAGCCGCCATATGCAGCAGCGCAGTACACGGTGCATACGGGCGGATGTGCAGCAGGACACACAGTCTAGGACCCCCCTGTGTATATGGCCATGGAGGGCTGCGACCTGTGTATATGGCCATGCAGGGCTGCGACCTGTGTATATGGCCATGCAGGGCTGCGACCTGTGTATATGGCCATGGAGGGCTGCGACCTATGGCACCCGACCAGCCATAACATTACAGCCACTGTCAGGAGAAGTGAATAGCACTGATTATCATGTGACAATGGCGCCTGTCAGAGGAGGATATAGTATGGGCACCCTCCAAAACAGAAGGCTATGGGGTGTTCCCGGTATACAGCAGGTCTTGTGGGGTGTTCCCTGTATACAGCGGGTCTTGTGGGGTGTTCCCTGTATACGGCAGGTCTTGTGGGGTGTTCCCTGTATACGGCAGGTCTTGTGGGGTGTTCCCGGTATACGGCGGGTCTTGTGGGATGTTCCCGGTATACGGCGGGTCTTGTGGGATGTTCCCGGTATACGGCGGGTCTTGTGGGATGTTCCCGGTATACGGCGGGTCTTGTGGGATGTTCCCTGTATACGGCGGGTCTTGTGGGGTGTTCCCTGTATACGGCGGGTCTTGTGGGGTGTTCCCTGTATACGGCGGGTCTTGTGGGGTGTTCCCGGTATACGGCGGGTCTTGTGGGGTGTTCCCGGTATACGGCGGGTCTTGTGGGGTGTTCCCGGTATACGGCGGGTCTTGTGGGGTGTTCCCTGTAAAGGCGGGTCTTGTGGGGTGTTCCCTCTGTATACGGCGGGTCTTGTGGGATGTTCCCTGTATACGGCGGGTCTTGTGGGGTGTTCCCGGTCTACGGCGGGTCTTGTGGGGTGTTCCCTGTATTCGGCAGGTCCTGTGGGGTGAAGTAGTCTTATGAAGCCTGACCATAAAGGTGGGCTTCATAAGAAGACCAAGATGCCAGCCATAGAGGCCTTCAGCAGTCCCCGGCTTCCAGTATTACCCGTCAGCACCCCTTGATCGTGTCACATTTTGGCCGACAGGGACCTGTGCACTGGCAATCATGTCTTTTAAATAACTCCGTCAGTGATGAACAGCGCCATTTAAATGATTTAAAGAGTAGGTGTTGTTGGAACAAGTTATGGTCACTGTTGTTATAGATGCTGGCTACGTGACACAGCTGGCACCTGCTGGAGACTAAGCTCCTGAGACGCGATGTACATCCCACAACGGAAAGGGAGTTAAGGGCCCTATGCAATAATAATCCTATCTGCACGGGAAAACAGTCCTGCAGAACAATTTCAACATCTAGAGCATACATGTCAAACTCTGGCCCATGGGCCAAATGTGGCCCTCAGGGTGGTTTTATTTGGTCCACGACACCACACCAGAGCCACCAACCCTATGTGGGGCCCACTATACTGTATGGGGGGACCGTGTGGGGCCCACTATACTGTATGGGGGGACCGTGTGGGGCCCACTATACTGTATGGGGGGACCGTGTGGGGCCCACTATACTGTATGGGGGGACCATGTGGGGCCCACTATACTGTATGGGGGGACCGTGTGGGGCCCACTATACTGTATGGGGGGACCGTGTGGGGCCCACTATACTGTATGGGGGGACCGCGTGGGGCCCACTATACTGTATGGGGGGACCGCGTGGGGCCCACTATACTTTATGGGGGGACCGCGTGGGGCCCACTATACTTTATGGGGGGACCGTGTGGGGCCCACTATACTTTATGGGGGGACCGTGTGGGGCCCACTATACTGTATGGGGGGACCGTGTGGGGCCCACTATACTGTATGGGGGGACCGTGTGGGGCCCACTATACTGTATGGGGGGACCGTGTGGGGCCCACTATACTGTATGGGGGGACCGTGTGGGGCCCACTATACTGTATGGGGGGACCGTGTGGGGCCCACTATACTGTATGGGGGGACCGTGTGGGGCCCACTATACTGTATGGGGGGACCGTGTGGGGCCCACTATACTGTATGGGGGGACCGTGTGGGGCTATAAATCACTGGACTGGTGAATTGGAGAACTGATTTGCTTTATATGTTTTTTTTATAGAAACTATGAAAGAAAATAACAATGAAATATAACAAGACTTACCAGGTCTTGTTATATTTCAATGTTAAAATTGAAGTGCATACAAAAAATTGTTTATGATAGGACAATTCTGATAGACTTGAAAGAAAATAAGAGTAGATAGGGACGCTCATGATATTGTAGAAGTCACGGGACGATCCACCGTTGTTTCATGCGGTCCTGGGCTCCTACCACATGTGATATTTCAGGTGATGGCATCAGTCTGGGATTTACACCTGAGGCCTGTCCTAACCTTACTTTGAGCTGTGTGTCTGTGTGATTGTTTGCGAGCAGCTGTATCCTGTACCTGGGGCTTTGTCCTTACAACACCTCAGCTGTAATTCAGTATCTCAGGAGAAGCAGAGATGTAGCACCCTGAGGATTCGGCTGCTACAGGAGTATTGCACCTCAACCCAGAGGTGTGATATTCCACTCCCGGGTAAGGATGGAGTGTGGATCTGAGCTCGGTAGGCTGCATGCACTACACACATCCCATTTCCGGGGAACAGGCCGACGGTACTCCCACTTAGAAATGTGCAGGTACGACCGAGTCTGTTCCTGGCTGGAGTGGGAGGGGGGTGGTACATCCCATGTAGTGTAGGGGCAGATAGGGGGAGCAGCCTGGGTAAAGATAGGAGCTCATTGGGTGCTGGTCACCTGAGCTCACACATAGAGGGTGTATATAAGGTGGGCACCAACTAAGATCAGGGTCAGATGCAGAGGATCAGATGCAGAGAGTCAGTCAGCTGCAGAGAACAAGTCAGGAGCAGAGGAGAGAAGAAAGACAAAGACCCAGAGTGAGAGAGGAGAAAAGAGAGAGACCCAGAGCACAGAAGAGAAGGACTCTGAGATCCCAACTCAAAGCACCGGGTGAAGAGTCGGCATCAGGGTACCGGAACCCAAGCTGGTGGGGGTAAAAACATTCCCCAGCCAGAGACCGTGGGCAGCGTCTGCCACGGTCACCCATCACATCCACCCCGAAGGCACACCACATGAAGGGTCAGGGAACCCAGGGCCAAGGGTGTCCCAACAGAAGGCCCGAGGGAGCTGGACCTAGGTGGATCACTGGTGGGGACGGCCAGAGAACGGGACAGAAAGAGAGCTCAGGGCCACGCTCCGGACTTGTTTGGGGGTTGGCTGGATCCAGGACCTGGTGGACGCAGCACGGCTCGGGTGGTCACTAGCAGCTGGAGTGACCAGTACAACATCTGCAGTAAGTAAACACCCTTAACTGCACAACCCGACTCTGTCTTCAATGCCGTCTGCACTACACCACCACAACCCCCATCCTCTGCGCCTGTCCCCTCTGAGGCTATACCCCTCCCGTTGGGGGTTATCCCACCAAGCTGCGCACCCACCATCAGCCTCAGCGGACCCTGCTGCAGCGGCGGCCACAGTGACCGCATCACAACGGGTGGCGTAGTCGACACAAAAGAACTCTTAATAACATCTGTAGGACTGCCACATAACACTGAGCTTGACGCCCTGGGCACGGGCCGGGTCACAGCCGCTCGGAGACTACAAACCCCCCCCATCTGATCCGGTGCCGGGTATTCCCCTCAAAAAGGAATATGTCCCAGGGGGCGCGTCAGAGACACAGACACTCCTTGTAGTGTGGATTTACAGTAAGAATGGTGACCGGGAAACATTGATGTTGTGTGAATTGTGAGTATTTTTGTATTGCTGTTAATATTTAAAAGGGATTATTAAATATCCTCTTCTTTCTCTAGATTGTAAAAAGTATCACTGTTGCATTTAAAGGGATTGTTCACTACTGGACAAATCCTGCTTCATCAATCAAGGACATAAAATAAATGAAATTCTCCAATGTCGGCGCCGCTGCTCCTGGCGGGTGATGTATGATATACGGATATAAAATCTATGAAATATTTGTATATACCATTTTGTATTTAGTCAAATATATAACAAAATAGAGTTTTCTACAGTTTTGCCAATCACTAGTATTTTCTGACTATAGGAAAAACATTACAGGTGACCCCACCTACACGGCACGTTTCCACGCAGCTTGAGTTCAATGCAGTAGACTAAGGAAGGGCGATCAGGATGATGAAATTCGGATCGTTTCTATGCATAAAGGAAGGAATTAATTTCTCCATCTTCTAAGTGTGAAGAAATCAGACTGCAATTATTTATTTTACTCACGTATAGCGCCATTAATTCCCCAGCGCTTTCCAGACATTATCATCACTGTCCCCATTGGGGCTCACAATTCCCTATCAGTATGTCTTTAGAACCCGGAGGAAACCCATACAAACTCCTTGCAGATGTTGTTCTTGTTTGGATTTTAACCCAAGACCCCAGCGCTGCAAGGCTGCAGTACTAACCACTGAGCCACTGTGCTGCAATCATATGACATCTGAGTGCTATCAGTCATTGTACAGGAGGAGGAGGTGAGCTGTGACATCACCTATTGTGAATGGTGGATCTGTGTTATGTACTGTATATAGAGGTGTTACCAGTTATTGTACAGGAGGAGGAGGTGAGCTGTGACATCACCTATTGTGAATGGTGGATCCTGTGTTATCTACTGTATATAGAGGTGTTATCAGTCATTGTACAGGAGGAGGAGGAGGTGAGCTGTGACATCACCTATTGTGAATGGTGGATCCTGTGTTTTCTACTGTATATAGAGGTAATCGGTCATTGTACAGGAGGAGGTGAAATGTGACCATCAGCTCACCTGATGATTTTTAGGTTTCTTTTGCAGGTTTCAAAAGCGGTTATCAGAGTAGTGGACAACTCCTTTAAGGATGGATTGGATGGACGCAAAAGTTTAGATATGAGTCCAGAGACAATGACATTGCAGTAATCTGGATGGGAGATGATGAGGGCAGTAGATTTTTGTTCACTCAAATTTGAGGGAAGAGCGGATACTGGAAATGTTGGAGGTGGTAGATGGTGATTAGGGCTTGAAAGAGCAATTTTTTATTTTTTTTAAACAGCGAAATTAAAGGACACCCTGAGGCAGTGGACTTGTAGGACTGGGGAAAGTGTCAGGCCTGTGGTTGGTAGGTCTGGTGAGGGAGGGGGAAATTAGAGAAACAGAGAAACAAAATTAATTCAATTTTCTCAATGTTGAGTTTTTGATCCCAGGGAAGTTGTACTAAAAAATACTCAAAACAATTTGTACCTAGGGACATAACACAAAGTGAAAATCAAACAATTCAAAAAATTATTTGCAAAAGTATACACACCCATTAAACCACAGTTGCCACATTGGTGGCTTTTACCATTTCACCACAGCCATTTCAGAACTTGCTTTTTTAAGGGACGTGTTGTACTTTATAATGGTTTATTTAATTTATCACATGAGGTATTAGAAAATGTTATAAAAATAAATAGATTAAAAAAATGGTGGTTCCGCATTTTATTGGGGCTTGCTTTTTGGGTTTTGTTTTTATAGACTTTACTCTGTGGTAAAAATGACGTTCACTTTAGTCTGCAGGTCAGTATAAGCCATAACTAAAAATGTATAGCGTTAAATTTTTTTTAAGTAATAAAACATATTTGGGGTAAAATACACTGCTCAAAAAAATAAAGGGAACACTGAAATAACACATCCTAGATCTGAATGAATGAAATATTCTCATTGAATACTTTGTTCTGTACAAAGTTGAATGTGCTGACAACAAAATCACATAAAAATCATCAATGGAAATCAAATTTATTAACCAAGGGAGGCCTGGATTTGGAGTCACCCCCAAAATTAAAGTGGAAAAACACACTACAGGCTGATCCAACTTTGATGTAATGTCCTTAAAACAAGTCAAAATGAGGCTCAGTATTGTGTGTGGCCTCCACGTGCCTGTATGACCTCCCTACAACGCCTGGGCGTGCTCCTGATGAGGTTGCGGATGGTCTCCTGTGGGATCTCCTCCCAGACCTGGACTAAAGCATCCGTCAACTCCTGGACAGTCTGTGGTGCAACGTGACATTGGTGGATGGAGCGAGACATGATGTCCCAGATGTGCTCAATCGGATTCAGGTCTGGGGAACGAGCGGGCCAGTCCATAGCTTCAATGCCTTCATCTTGCAGGAACTGCTGACACACTCCAGCCACATGGGGTCTGGCATTGTCCAGCATTAGGAGGAACCCAGGGCCAACCGCAACAGCATATGGTCTCACAAGGGGTCTGAGGATCTCATCTTGGTACCTAATGACTGTCAGGCTACCTCTGGCGAGCACATGGAGGGCTGTGTGGCCCTCCAAAGAAATGCCACCCCACACCATTACTGACTCACTGCCAAACCGGTCATGCTGAAGGACGTTGCAGGCAGCAGATCGCTCTCCATGGCATCTCCAGACTCTGTCACGTCTGTCACATTTGCTCAGTGTGAACCTGCTTTCATCTGTGAAAAGCACAGGGCGCCAGTGGCAACTTTCCCAATCCTGGTGTTCTGTGACAAATGCCAAGCGTCCTGCACGGTGTTGGGCTGTGAGCACAACCCCCATCTGTGGACATCAGGCCCTCATACCACCCTCATGGAGGCGGTTTCAAACCGTTTGTGCAGACACAAGCACATTTGTGGCCTGCTGGAGATTATTTTGCAGGGCTCTGGCAGTGCTCCTCCTGTTCCTTCTTGCACAAAGGTGGAGGAAGTGGTCCTGCTGCTGGGTTGTTGCCCTCCTACGGCCCCCTCCACATCTCCTGGTGTACTTGCCTGTCTCCTGGTAGCGCCTCCAGCCTCTGGACACTACGCTGACAGACACAGCGCACCTTGCCACAGCTCGCATTGATGTGCCATCCTGGATGAGCTGCACTACCTGAGCAACTTCTGTGGGTTGTAGAGTCCATCTCATGCTACCACGAGTATGAAAGCACAACCAACATTCAAAAGTGACCAAAACATCAGCCAGAAAGCATTGGTACTGAGATGTGGTCTGTGGTCCCCACCTGCAGAACCACTCCTTTATTGAGGGTGTCTTGATAAATGCCAATAATTTCCATCTATTGTCTATTCCATTAGCACAACAGCATGTGAAATTGATTGTCAATCAGTGTTGCTTCCTAAGTGGACAGTTTGATTTCACAGAAGTTTGATTTACTTGGAGTTATATTCTGTTGTTTATTTTTTTGAGCAGTGTATATTGGAGCAAACTCAGAAATACTAATTATGTATATTTTCATATCACCCATGATAGCACCACCTGAGAGAGGGGATCCGCCCATCAAGGATGGAAAACCTACAGAAAAAAAAGCGGAACCTCTTGACCGCATCAGTTGGTTTCCTGTCCTTTACTCTTACCCAGGTCCTGCCTGTGCGCCTAGAAGGGCATAAGGTCTGCTGAACCGGTGTGTGGGGCCTGGAAGCTCCGCAGTGGGTCCATTGGGGGTTTGGCTGGCCTGCACATGCGCAGGGTGCGCCCTGATGAAGAGCGCGCCATTGACATTTGACCCAGAAGTGTTGAAGCATTTCCAGGAGAAGTCCAGAGGAGGCGGACATTGCGGGGAGTTGCTGTCCAGGCTGGTCCCACATTTACATGCGATTTAAGACCGCCGGAAGAGTGGTGACTCTGGCACTGCTCAGTTTTGGCATGGAGCAGCAAACACAGCTGCAGGTCCAGCAGTACTCGACACCGAAGCAGTAGCAATGTTGACGCTGTGGTGGGCTTCGTACTGACATTTCCAGAAGTGTCAGCAGGTCCTTCCAGCAGAGCCACAGCCAACAGAAGAGATCACTCAGGTGATCCAATTCCGCCCCCGTACCTTCATTAGCAGCTTTCTGGTAAGTGATCTTTGTGAATGTTCACTTTGGTAACAGATGGCTCTCTTGTTGCTTATTTGTTAGGAGAGGCCTAAGAAATGCATAGCTAAACTCAAGCATAAGGAGTGTCCACTGTGCGGAGAGGAATTGTCCAGCTCAGGCCAGAAAAAACTACCAGGCTTGTATAGAGAAAAACGTATGCGAAGAAACCCCTAATTTTGCTATGGAGCTTAGAGCAAATATTAGATGAGAAGTGAAAAATTCTGCTAAGTCCTTAGCCCTCCAAGAAAGCAACAAATGTAAGAAAGGAAAAAAGTTAACCATATTGTCATCTGATTCTGAAAAAATGGACATATCAGAGGGAGATGTACAGTACACACCAAAAGTTTGGACACACCTTCTCATTTAAAGATTTTTCTGTATTTTCATGACTGAAAATTGTACGTTCACACTGAAGGCATCAAAACTATGAATTAACACATGTGGAATTATATACTTAACAAAAAAGTGTGAAACAACTGAAAATATGTCTTATATTCTAGGTTCTTCAAAGTAGCCACCTTTTGCTTTGATGACTGCTTTGCACACTCTTGGCATTCTCTTGATGAGCTTCAAGAGGTAGTCACCGGAAATGGTCTTCCAACAATCTTGAAGGAATTCCCAGAGATGCTTAGCACTTGTTGGCCCTTTTGCCTTTACTCTGCGGTCCAGCTCACCCCAAACCATCTCGATTGGGTTCAGGTCTGGTGACTGTGGAGGCCAGGTCATCTGGCGTAGCACCCCATCACTCTCCCTCTTGGTCAAACAGCCCTTACACAGCCTGGAGGTGTGTTTGGGGTCATTGTCCTGTTGAAAAATAAATGATGGTCCAACTAAAGGCAAACCGGATGGAATAGCATGCCGCTGCAAGATGCTGTGGTAGTCATGCTGGTTCAGTATGCCTTCAATCTTGAATAAATCCCCAACAGTGTCACCAGCAAAGCACCCCCACACCATCACACCTCCTCCTCCATGCTTCACGGTGGGAACCAGGCATGTAGAGTCCATCCGTTCACCTTTTCTGCGTCGCACAAAGACACTGTGGTTGGAACCAAAGATCTCAAATTGGACTCATCAGACCAAAGCACAGATTTCCACTGGTCTAATGTCCATTCCTTGTGTTCTTTAGCCCAAACAAGTCTCTTCTGCTTGTTGCCTGTCCTTAGCAGTGGTTTCCTAGCAGCTATTTTACCATGAAGGCCTGCTGCTCAAAGTCTCCCCTTAACAGTTGTTGAAGAGATGTCTGCTGCTAGAACTCTGTGTGGCATTGACCTGGTCTCTAATCTGAGCTGCTGTTAACCTGCGATTTCTGAGGCTGGTGACTCAGATAAACTTATCCTCAGAAGCAGAGGTGACTCTTGGTCTTCCTTTCCTGGGGCGGTCCTCATGTGAGCCAGTTTCTTTGTAGCGCTTGATGGTTTTTGCAACTGCACTTGGGGACACTTTCAAAGTTTGCCCAATTTTTCGCACTGACTGACCTTCATTTCTTAAAGTAATGATGGCCACTCGTTTTTCTTTACTTGGTTGCTTTTTTCTTGCCATAATACAAATTCTAACAGTCTATTCAGTAGGACTATCAGCTGTGTATCCACCTAACTTCTGCACAACACAACTGATGGTCCCAACTCAATTTATAAGGCAAGAAATCCCACTTATTAAACCTGACAGGGCACACCTGTGAAGTGAAGACAATTTCCGGTGACTACCTCTTGAAGCTCATCAAGAGAATGCCAAGAGTGTGCAAAGCAGTCATCAAAGCAAAAGGTGGCTACTTTGAAAAACCAAGAATATGACATTTTCAGTTGTTTCACACTTTTTTGTGAAGTATATAATTCCACATGTGTTAATTCATAGTTTTGATGCCTTCAGTGTGAATACAATTTTCAAAGTCATGAAAATACAGAAATTTCTTTAAATGAGAAGGTGTGTCCAAACTTTTGGTCTGTACTGTATGTCCTCTGATTCCTTTTCGTCAGATGGTGGTGAAGGGGGTCGCCTTTGCTTCCCAGTAGAAGATATGGATTGACTATTGTAACGGGTCTGGGAGGCGGAACCTCTGAGCTACTATACAAGGGGGCGGTCCTTGTAAGGGAGCGGGTGGCAATCAGGGATGACGGGCAGGCAGTCACAGCAGGTGACCGGGACAGTCTCTGAGTGGACGGGCTGGAGGTCACGGAAAGTGACCGGGGCAGTCTCTGGATAAACGGGCAGGGAGTTACGGCAAGTGACCGGGGCAGTCTCTGGATGAACGGGCAGGGAGTTACGGCAAGTGACCGGGGCAGTCTCTGGGTAAAGGGTAGGTACGACCTGTGATGGCAGAGCCTCCGGGTAGGCTAGCAGGCAGATGGTAGATGTGTGCTCCCAGGTGAGCAAGCGAGAGTCTCTGGAATGGTAGGTGGTCACAGCACGTGACGGTGAAGCCTCCAGGTAGGCTAGCAGGCAGGTAACAGGTGTGCGCTCCCAGGTGAGCGGGCAAGCTGGTCCATAGACAGACTGACAGGAGTTGGAAGGCAGACCGTCGGACCTCAGGCTAGCAGGCAGGTGACTGGATATCAGGCAGGACAAAGGCAGCAAGCTGGCAGGAATCTGGCAGGTAACTGGCAACGGAACCTGAGGGCTGAAGCACAGGTGAGGCACAGGTGAGACACAGGTGCAAACAACATTGCTCGGGCACCTCCATTTTGGAGGAGGTGCCCTTTATATGGGAGGTCCTCCGGCAATTGGCCGGGGACTCCTTAGGACGGCGCGCGCGGTCCCTTTAAGAGAGGGGGAGCGCGCGCGCCCTAAGCACACTGCCGGGGAAGGAGCGCGCGCCGGAAGCAGCGGGGAGAGCAGCGCTGGAGGACGCCGCGCCAGGAGCGGGGAGGTGAGAGGGACGGCGTCTCTGCCTAGAACGGGGCAGAGACGTCGATGCTGCAGTACCCCCCCCTTTAGGCCCCCTCTTTTTTAGGCCAGAAAGAAATTTTTCAAGGAGAAGCGGGGCGTTGATGTTCTCCCTGGGTTCCCAAGTTCTCTCCTCAGGACCAAACCCCTTCCAATCTACCAGAAAAAAGGTTTTTCCTCTTACCCTCTTGGAGGCCAGAATACTCTCTACCTCAAAGATGTCATCAGCGGAAACCGGAGCAGGAGGGGCACCTGGATTTTTGGAAAAAAAGTTAAAGACAACGGGTTTGAGGAGAGATACGTGGAAGGAGTTGGGGATCCGTAGGGTGGCCGGGAGTTTTAATTTGTAGGCCACAGGGTTAATTTGCCTGAGGACTTCGAAGGGGCCGATGAATCGAGGACCCAACTTGTAGGAGGGTATTTTGAGCCGCACATGTTTGGATGAGAGCCAAACCTTGTCTCCCAGACGGAATTGGGGCGGATCCAGACGTCTCTTATCAGCATATCTCTTCATCCGCTCAGAGGAGAGAAGAAGAGCGGACCTGGTGCTCTCCCAAATAGTAGAAAATTCGCTGACAAGAGACTCCGCAGCAGGGTTGTCCACAGAAACGGAGACAGGAAGTGGAATCCGGGGATGTTGGCCACCAACTATAAAGAACGGGGATTTGGAAGAGGACTCGCTCTCATGGTTGTTATAAGAGAACTCGGCCCACGGTAGAAGATCCACCCAGTCCGAGTGGTGAGCATCCACGAAGTGCCGGAGGTAGCTGGACAAGATCTGATTGATCCGCTCCACTTGACCATTGGACTGAGGGTGGTAAGCGGAGGAGAAATCCAGGGTAATGTCCAGCAGCTTACAAGTGGCTCTCCAGAAACGAGAGGTGAACTGAACCCCACGATCCGACACGATGTGGAGGGGCAGACCATGGAGACGGAAGATGTGGCGGATAAAGTCTTTAGCCAACTCGGGTGCAGACGGAAGACCAGGCAGGGGAATGAAGTGGGCCATCTTAGAAAAACGGTCAGCGACAACCCAAATGACGGTACAACCGGCAGAAACTGGAAGGTCGGTGATAAAGTCCATAGCGATGTGTTGCCAAGGAGCAGCAGGTACGGGAAGGGGCAGGAGATGGCCGGCAGGTAGATGTCGGGGAACTTTGTTACGAGCACAGGATGAACAGGCCGCGACGAAGTCTACCACGTCCTTACGTAGGGTAGGCCACCAGTAATGCCGGGCAATAAGTTGAAAGGTCTTTTTTTGGCCAGCATGGCCAGCTAGTTTAGAAGAATGTCCCCAGCGAAGAACCCTCTCCCGATCTGGCACAGCTATGAACGTCTTACTGGGTGGAAGACGAGTTAGATCCAAGGGAGCCACATTCATCACCTTGGAGGAGTCTATGATGTGCGTAGGTTCCTCCTCTTGATCGGAGGACAGGAAAGACCGAGACAAGGCATCAGCTTTGACGTTCTTGTCCGCCGGACGGAAATGAAGAGTGAAGTCGAAGCGGGCAAAAAACAACGACCACCGGGCCTGGCGAGGATTGAGCCTCTGGGCATTTTGGAGATATGCCAGGTTTTTGTGATCCGTGTAGATAATTACCGGGTAGAGAGCCCCTTCAAGCAGATAGCGCCACTCTCCTAGTGCCAATTTGATGGCTAGCAATTCCCGGTCTCCAATGGAGTAGTTGCGCTCCGACGAGGAGAAGATTTTGGAGAAGAAGCCGCACGTTACCATTCTCCCGGTAGAAGACTTCTGGGTGAGCACCGCTCCGGCTCCGGAGGAGGAAGCATCAACCTCCAGGTAGAATTGTTTATTACAGTCCGGACGGTGCAGGACGGGAGCAGAGGCGAAGGCTTTCTTTAGGGAAAGGAAGGCCTCCTCGGCTTCAGGCGACCATATCCTGGGGTTAGCCCCCTTACGGGTAAGTGCAGATATGGGAGCAGTCCGAGACGAGAAGTGTGGGATGAAAAGACGATAATAATTAGCGAAGCCCAGGAATCGCTGTATCGCCTTCAAACCTTCATGACGAGGCCATTTTAGAACGGAAGAGAGCTTCTCGGGATCCATTTGCAGACCTGTTTGGGAGATGACATAGCCCAAGAACGGAAGGGAGGTCTGATCGAAGAGGCACTTCTCGTATTTGGCGTAAAGGTGGTTCTGCCGAAGCCTAAGCAGGACCTGACGAACATCCCTCCGGTGTGTGGGGAGATCCGGAGAGAAGACCAAGATATCGTCCAGGTATACCACTACGCAGGAGTACAGGAGGTCACGGAAGATGTCATTGACTAGTTCCTGAAAGACCGCGGGAGCATTACAGAGACCGAAGGGCATCACAAGGTACTCGTAGTGACCGTCCCGGGTATTGAATGCCGTCTTCCACTCGTCTCCTTGACGGATACGGACCAGATTATACGCTCCTCGAAGATCCAGCTTGGAGAAGATCCTGGCGCCCTTGAGCCGGTCAAACAATTCGGAGATGAGTGGCAGGGGATATTTGTTTTTTACCGTAATGAGATTGAGTCCTCTGTAGTCAATACAGGGACGTAGCGAGCCGTCTTTCTTTTTGACAAAGAAGAATCCGGCTCCAGCCGGGGAGGTAGATTTTCGGATAAATCCCCTAGCCAGATTCTCTTCAATGTACTCAGACATGGCTCGGGTCTCGGCTGCAGATAACGGGTAGATACGCCCACGGGGAGGAGTGGTGCCAGGTACCAGGTCGATCGGGCAATCGTATGGCCTATGGGTGGCAACGTCTCAGCTTCCTTCTTACCGAAGACGTCCGCATAGGGCCAGTAGGGAGCCGGGAGACCAGGTAAGTTAGCTGGAGTAGGCTGAGGGCGAAGTGGACGGACCGGAACCAGGCAGGTCCTATGGCAGTCAGGACCCCATCGGAGTACTTCACCGGACCTCCAGTTCAATACGGGTTCATGTGTCTGGAGCCAAGGTAGACCTAGCAACAAGGAGTGAGAAAGTCCGGACAGCACATGGAATGAGATCTCCTCAGAGTGCAGCATTCCCACCTGTAGGGTTATAGGTTCGGTGACTAGCAGGATGGTCTCCGAGAGAAGTCTTCCATCCACGGAAGCAACTGACAATGGCTCCGCCAGGGACTTGGTGGGAATATGGTATCTCTCTACCAGAGACTGGGCGATGAGGTTTCCAGCAGCTCCAGAATCCAGATGGGCGAGTTCGAAGAGACTGTTTTCTCCCCAAGCAATAGAGACCGGTAAGGTCAGAGACGGAGAGGACTTACTTTTGTCTAGGACGACCTCTCCGAGTGGTCCTAGACACTGGCGTTTCCCGGCTTTTCCGGGCAGGAACGGATGAAGTGCTTCTTACTGCCACAATAGAAACAGCTTCCCTCGGCTCGGCGAGATTCTTGGCGAGAACCGACCATCTTGGTCTGGTCGACCTGCATAGGCTCAGGAGAGACGGAGGGAGTGACGGGTTGCTGAAAAGTAGGAGCTAGGCGTGGAAACCTCCTTTCACGGGTGACCTCTTTGGCACGCTCCTGGAACCGCAGGTCAATCCGGGTGGCAAGAGCTATCAGGTCATCGAGGGTGGTAGGAATGTCCCGACCGGCAAGTTCATCTTTAATACGGCCGGACAGACCCTCCCAGAAGACTGAAACCAGAGCGTCATTATCCCAGGCCAGCTCCGAGGCAAGGGTACGGAACCGTATGGCATATTGGCCCACGGTGAGGCTTCCCTGACGGAGGCGTAGCAGTGACGATGCGGATGAGGTCTTCCGTCCGGGTTCGTCGAAGACTTTCCGGAAGGCCGTGAGAAAGGCAGGCAAGTTGGACACCAGGGGGTCTCCTCTCTCCCATAGAGGATTTAGCCAGGCCAGAGCCTCTCCGGTGAGATGGGACATGATGAAGGCAATTTTGGCCCGGTCGGAGTTAAACTGGTGGGACAGGAGTTCAAAGTGCAGGGTGCACTGATTTATGAAGCCCCGAGCCTGAGCGGAGTCGCCTCCGAAGCGAGGAGGTGCAGAAAGCCGGGGTCCGGGGTAGGATACCATAGTGTTGGTGGACAGCGGAGCTGTCGGATTGCGAATCATGGCGCTGGTGGAGGTTTCTGGCGGAGCAGTCAGAGTGTCCAGGCGAGAATTGACATTCCGCAGGTGACCCAGGATGGACTCCTGTTGGGACCTCTGGCGGGACAGTTCATGACACAGGTCCGAGAGCGAGGGAGCTTGGGTGCCACCGGGTTCCATGGCCCGAGCAAACTGTAACGGGTCTGGGAGGCGGAACCTCTGAGCTACTATACAAGGGGGCGGTCCTTGTAAGGGAGCGGGTGGCAATCAGGGATGACGGGCAGGCAGTCACAGCAGGTGACCGGGACAGTCTCTGAGTGGACGGGCTGGAGGTCACGGAAAGTGACCGGGGCAGTCTCTGGATAAACGGGCAGGGAGTTACGGCAAGTGACCGGGGCAGTCTCTGGATGAACGGGCAGGGAGTTACGGCAAGTGACCGGGGCAGTCTCTGGGTAAAGGGTAGGTACGACCTGTGATGGCAGAGCCTCCGGGTAGGCTAGCAGGCAGATGGTAGATGTGTGCTCCCAGGTGAGCAAGCGAGAGTCTCTGGAATGGTAGGTGGTCACAGCACGTGACGGCGAAGCCTCCAGGTAGGCTAGCAGGCAGGTAACAGGTGTGCGCTCCCAGGTGAGCGGGCAAGCTGGTCCATAGACAGACTGACAGGAGTTGGAAGGCAGACCGTCAGACCTCAGGCTAGCAGGCAGGTGACTGGATATCAGGCAGGACAAAGGCAGCAAGCTGGCAGGAATCTGGCAGGTAACTGGCAACGGGACCTGAGGGCTGAAGCACAGGTGAGACACAGGTGCAAACAACATTGCTCGGGCACCTCCATTTTGGAGGAGGTGCCCTTTATATGGGAGGTCCTCCGGCAATTGGCCGGGGACTCCTTAGGACGGCGCGCGCGGTCCCTTTAAGAGAGGGGGAGCGCGCGCGCGCGCCCTAAGCACACTGCCGGGGAAGGAGCGCGCGCCGGAAGCAGCGGGGAGAGCAGCGCTGGAGGACGCCGCGCCAGGAGCGGGGAGGTGAGAGGGACGGCGTCTCTGCCTAGAACGGGGCAGAGACGTCGATGCTGCAACTATTCAGGGCAGTAAGGTCCACCATGGGCATAAAAGAGACGAAAGCACAAAGATCGGTACAAGATATTATGTTTGGAGGGTTGGAGCAGAAAAAATTAAAAACCTTTGAGGTGAATGAAAAAATACTGTCCCTTATTAAGAGGGAATGGAAGAGACCTGAACAGAAGGGTTCGCTGCCCTCATCATTAAAGAGGAAATATCCCTTTGAGGAGCAGGAGACAGCTCTATGGGATAAAGTGCCAAAAATAGATGTAGCAGTGGCTAAATCATCAAAAAAATCCTCCTTGCCATTTGAAGATATGGGGGTACTTAAAGAACCCTTTGATAAAAAAGCAAATAGATACCTAAAAATGCCTGGGAATCCTTGGCCGGAGCGCTAAAACCAGCTATAGCTGCTACATCTTCAGCCAGGTCCATAATGGTCTGGCTTGGTCAATTGGAAAGTCAGCTAAGGAATAAGGCCGCAAAGTAAGACATCTTGGCCGATATCCCGTTAATGCAGGCAGCAGCAGCGGCATTCCTGGCAGATGCATCAACAGATTCTGTGAGATTGGCGGCTAAAGCAGCAGTTCTTTCGAATGCAGCTTGAAGAGCACTGTGGCTTAAAAGCTACACTGGTCATATGCCATGAAAATCCAGATTATGTTCCATTCCGTGAGAAGCAGAGTATCTATTTGGGACTGCCCTTGATGACATCCTAAACAAAGCCTGGGATGGAAAAAATGACTCCCTAATTTTTCCATCCCTTCATACAGGAGGTCCTTACGAAGGAAAAGATATGGCCATAGAAGACCTTTTGAGAGATCAATGGAAAGGGGAGGACTGTCAAAGGAAAGACAAAGGTTTCATATTCGAGGGTCCTTGGAGAATAAGAAGTCTTCCTGGTGACGCCATTCCCCAGTGGGGGGAGGCTTTCCCTCTTCGTCCCTGCCTGGGCAAGAATCTCGTCGAGCTAGTGCATTCTCAAATTGATAGTCGGGCCTGAGACTAGAGTTCTTGGCTGTTCCCTCACAGACCTTTGTGGTAACAGCCCCTCAGAAGTCTGGAGGGGGGGACAGTTAGCCTTGGAAACAGAAGTCCAGGAACTGGTAAAAAAATACAAAAAACAGTCCTTATAGAGGTTCCAGTAGGAGAGAAAGGAGAAGGTTTCTATTCAGACACCTCCTTCAGGACTATAAACAACTTGAAAAAGCCAAACAAGTTAATAAAAACCCGTCCTTTCAAGATGGAATATATAAAATCGACCATAAAGCTACTGTTTCTGGGCTGTTATATGATCGTTCTAGACCTAAAGGATGCATGTTATCACATTCCAATCCACATTGGATCAGAAGTTCCTAAGAGTGGCTCTAGCCATAAATGGGAGGATCAGACATCTCCAGTTCAGGGCACTTCCGTTCAGATTATCAATGGCTCCTCAAATTTTTATGAAAGTGATAGCGGAAATGTCAGCTCATCTACGGGAACAGAACATCCTTCTAATTCCATACTTGAACAATTCTTGGTCATAGGCAAGACGGTCGATCACTGCAATTCTCAATTAGAATGAATCAGAACAACCTTAACGAATCTAGGATGGCTGAAAAAAAGTCGAGATTGGTTGTCACCTTCCAAGGGAAATTATAGAAAAGGTGTCAGATCAGGTACTAAAGGCAGTAAAGAATCCCACCACAACCCTCAAGAATGCTGTGTCATTGCTGGGTCTCCGACCTCTTGTATTCTAGCGGTCCTAAGGGCTCCGTTCCATATAAGAAAACTACAACGGGACATTTTAATAAGCGAAAAGGCACTAAAGGCATGGTTAAGTTTCTCCATTGGTGGTTAAATACAGAAAATATATCAAAGGGAGTCCCTTGGTAAAATCCAGTTCAGAATATTATAACCGTGGATGTAAGTCAAAGAGGTTGAGGAGCGCATTCAGAGGATGGGATGGTCCAAGGTGATTGGACAAGAGAGGAAAAGATGGGGTCCTACAATCTAAAAGAGCTAAGGGCAGTGAAATATGTGGTGGAGAACCTACTCTCATCGATACAAGCCCAACATGTTCTTATTCTATCAAACAACAGAGTAACAGTGGCATACATCAACAATCAGGGAGGAACTTGATCCGATTTTCTAATGATAAGTAAAGGAGCAAATTTTTCAGATAGCGGAAAACCATCTCTCTTCATTGACAGTGTTACACATAAGAGGGAAACAGAACAGCGAGGCAGATTTCTTGAGCCGTAATCGCTTGAGGCAAGGAGAGTGGAGTATGAATCCAGCTGTCTTACAACAGATTGTAGAGTTGCAGGGTCTTCCAGATATAGATCTGTTTGCAAGCAAATGTAATATAAAAGTAAAGAAGCTTTGCTCACTAAATCCCAGAGAACATCTTTACATTGTAGACGCCTTTCGAATCAGATGGAACTGCGGCCTAGCTTTAGTTTTTTCACCGTTGATTCTGGCAGTACTGAGGAAAATCATACAAGATCAGGCAAGAGTAATTTTAATAGCACCATTCTGGTCCAATAGACTTTGGTTTCTCATGAATGAGGTTGATGTTGGTCACCAATCCATGGGTACCAGAGATACCGGATCTTCTCATCCAAGTTTCAGTTTGTCACCCCCAGGTAACTGGGCTTTACTTGACAGCTTGGAATTTGAGAGGTCACTATTAGTGCAACAAGGGTTTTTACCTAATCTATTCTCCAGATTGCTAAAAAGTAGTAAACCAGTAACAACTGAAATCTACGGTAGAACGAGAAAAAAGTTCTTCAGCAGCTCAGATGTAAAACTACAAGGCGGTATTTCTATGGAGCCCATTTTAGAATTTCTCCAGAAGGGACTAGATAGGGGGTTATCTATTACCAACCTTAAAGTACAGATATTGGCCTTAGGGGCTCTATATAATTATGACTTGGCAAGTAATAGGTGGATAATGAGATTCAGAAAAGCATGTGACAGATCAAAACCAGTGGTTACCCCAAAAATTCCACCTTGGGATTTGAACCTTATGCTGGAGGCGCTGATCTACTTCCCTTTTTCGAACCGATCGTTTCTACATCAGTCAAGAACCTTACGTTGAAAGCAGTCCTTCTAGTGGCCCTAACATCTGCTCGAAGAGTTAGTGATAGACAGGCCTTGTCGGTTAGTACTCCCTTTATAAAAATCGTGGATGAAAGGATGATCTTAAAGCCAGACCCAGCTTACCTTCCCAAAGTTGCCACTAGGTTCCATAGAAGTCAGGAAGTCATCTTCCCTTTCTTCTGCACTAACCCCAAGAATTCTAAGGAAGAAAAATTTCACACCTTGGATGTTAGAAGATGTCTGATAAAATGTGTTTCGGCCACAGGGCCATGGAGGAAGAGCCAGTCATTATTTGTCTCCTAGAGGGTCCTAGGAAGAGAATGGGAGTTTTGAGAAATACTTTAGCTAAGTGGATCAGGGACACCATTAGTTTAGCCTATTCCTCAAGTGATAGGACAACTCCAGGGGATCTGAAGGCTCACTCTACTCGGGCCTTGGCAGCCTCCTGGGTCGGAGAGAGTGAACGTGTCTATCGACCAGATATGTGAGGCAATGTGGTCCTTTCCTACATTCTATGAACACTGTAGACGTGATTTATCCTCCGCCAGTGATTTATTCTTTGGGAGAAGGGTTCTACAGGTGGTGGTCCTCTCTAAGGTGGATTTAATTATTTGTAAATCTCTCAGGTGGTTCTATCATGAGTGATTTGAAAAGACTAAATTACTTACAGGTAATGGGATTTTCTAGAACCTGTGACAGCACCCAAATATTTCACCTTTGGTCATGGGAATGAATGTGCACTGCTTGAAGTGGATGTACGGTTCACAAGGTGAAAAATCCTCCAAACGGTTAGTGATGGTATTTATGTTATAATTTAACTGTTAATAGAGGTCCTCTCAATGCTCTGTAATCCAATTTATGCGGGGGGAGGGGTTCCGCCCTTTTATTCTGTAGGTTTCCTGTCCTTGAAGGGCAGATCCCCTCTCTCAGGTGGTGCTGTCATGGGTTCTGTCAGGCACTGTGCACTGTGGGGATTCGCGGTTTCAGACCCGGGACCGAAGGGTATATATGAGTTATACATACTCCCGGCCGGTGGGCGTGGCCTTGCTTCCTTACACTTGTATAGCGTCAAGGCCGCGCCCTGTGAACGGGCACACCCACTAGTCAGGGCGCAGCCTTGCTCAATACAAGTATATGTGAACAAAGCCTCGCCCACTGGCCTGGGGTATGTATAATGCATACATACCCTCCGGTCCCGGGTCAGAGACCGGCGAATCCTTGCAGCTCACAGTGCGTGTGCTGGGGGAATTCATAAGTCTGTAGTCACCCAGAGTGACTGCCGACTTATCAATTTGGACCGGATAACCCCATTAACTTACACCATTTTCTTTTTGATATTTTAAACAATTTATTAAAGGGGTATTCCAGCCTAAACAAGTTATGAAGTCTCCATTGGATAGGTGTTTGATGGGTGTGAGTTCCGAGTATCGGGTCGCACATGAGTCTGTGACACCGCAAATACCTCAGTATGAACGATCACTGCACTCGACCACCTTCATCAATGTCATAGACGTTCATAGATCAGCAGGGCACATGAGCGACCGGATGCTCCATCCACCTCCTCCTGGCTTCAGCCATTCAACCACGGGAGACCCACACTGATCAAACAATAATCACCTATCCAGTATGGAGACAGAGGGAGTTTCAGGTTAACCGCTTAGGTGCCACGGTCGTTATGGATGATGGCATCTAAGGGGTTTAATGGATTCTAATCATAGCTATTGTAGTAGTTCAGCTGAGTATTACTGTTGTATATGGGGTGAGCTCATTACTGTACATTTCCACCATAACTATAGGGCAGATGAGTTATATCGACACTCCACCTTGGCACTTCACTCCTTTTAGTCACCCTACCTGACGCCCTCCGTTTGCCTCCTTTGCTTATTTCGGTGTTCCTTTCTTCCTGCTTTCAAATTGTCCGGCGCAGTGTCATGGGGAGTGCAGTGGTAAGTCTAAACCATACCCTCCATGCCTTTCCTGTGCTGTTGGTTAGAAAAGGCAGTGGGGTGTGTGGGTTAGGCTTACCACTACACTCTCCATGACCCTGTGATGGCCATCTTTGAAGGTGGAAGAAATTAACGCTGAACTGAGCAAAGGAGGCAAACAGAGGGCACCTGATGGGGTAACTAAACATGAGAAATCTACATGAAAATATCATCTTCAGAGCGGAAAAGGATATGAACTCTAGCGCCACCTATTGGAAGTAGCCAGGCCCTTTAACGGGTCGATATTGACTTTCAAGATTACTACCCCAATAGGTGGCACTAGAACTCCTGTACTCATCCGCTTTGAAGAGCCTATTTGCAGATTTAAATTCCCAGAGGCCTGTAAGTCTCCTTACACAATTTGGTGCTCTCCACCAGGAGGAACTTTACCCCTTAGAGGCTTAGACCATACATGTCAAACTCCAAATCTGGCGCGCAGGGTGGTTATATTTGGCCCATGACACCAGAACAGCAACCCTTATGTGGGGCCCATTATTCTGTACGGAGGACTATGTGGGGCCCATTATTCTGTACGGAGGACTATGTGGGGCCCATTATTCTGTACGGAGGACTATGTGGGGCCCATTATTCTGTACGGAGGACTATGTGGGGCCCATTATTCTGTACGGAGGACTATGTGGGGCCCATTATTCTGTACGGAGGACTACCTGGGGCCCATTATTCTGTATACTGGTTGGCCTGCGACTTTGTCCAAGTTTTTCATTTTGGCTTCTGTGTTTGAGTTTCACATTCCTGCATTAAACCCTTTGTGAGAAATGTGTAGTTAATTTTTAGTCCCAAGTTGAATACGTGGGAAAAATTTCCAGATCTGTGGCATTGATTGGGTTATTCCACTTACCAGCCTGACTGAGGCCGAAAGGGCACTCATATGACCTTTCCTGGGTTAATGGGGGCCTAGCAATTGAGCAGGAAGCTTTTCTGGCTCATAAACTAAGTGAATGTTGCAAATTGCAGGTTGTAATTCTGATAGGAGAAAATAAGTTTTTCTAGAAAAGTAACCAAATAGAATTTGCTGAAACAAGAATAAACTGCAAAATCACCAGAGCACATTCCTTCTCCTGCAAAACAGCAGATCAGCAGAGCACAATGACTCAGCACCCAGATACAGGTTGTGCTGCTGGCTGCACACAGCCTTGTCTGTGAAAAAATATTTAACCCACCTCTTGTGTAATGCCCTGGGGGGATTCCTGGAAAATGACTGCAATGTACTGAACACAGGGAGGAACTGACAGCAACAACATGGAAAATATATAGGGAAAGGATATATGGATTAATAGGGGGAAATATAGGGAGGATATATGGAGTAATAGGAGGAGATACAGGAGAGATATATGGAGTAATAGGAGGAGATATAGGGGGGATATATGGAGTAATAGGAGGAGATATAGGGAGGATATATGGGGTAATAGGAGGAGATATAGGGAGGATATATGGAGTAATAGGAGGAGATATAGGGAGGATATATGGAGATATAGGGAGGATATATGGAGTAATAGGAGGAGAAATAGGGAGGCTATATGGGGTAAAAGGAGGAGATATAGGGAAGATATATGGAGTAATAGGAGGAGATATAGGGAGGATATATGGAGTAATAGGAGGAGATGTAGGGAGGATATATGGAGTAATAGGAGGAGATATAGGGAGAATATATGGAGTAATAGGAGGAGACATAGGGAAGGATATATGGAGTAATAGGAGGAGAAATAGGGAGGATATATGGGGTAAAAGGAGGCGATAGAGGGAGGATATATGGGGTAATAGGAGGAGATAGAGGGAGGATATATGGAGTAATAGGAGGAGATAGAGGGAGGATATATGGAGTAATAGGAGGAGATAGAGGGAGGATATATGGAGTAATAGGAGGAGACATAGGGAAGGATATATGGAGTAATAGGAGGAGATATAGGGGGATATATGGAGTAATAGGGGGAGATATAGGGAGGATATATGGAGTAATAGGGGGAGATATAGGGAGGATATATGGAGTAATAGGAGGAGATATAGGGAGGATATATGGAGTAATAGGAGAGGATATAGAGTAATAGGAGGAGATATAGGAGGATATATGGCGTAATAGGAGGAGAGATAGGGGAGGATATATGGAGTAATAGGAGGAGATATAGGGGAGGATATATGGAGTAATAGGGGGGATATATGGAGTAATAGGAGGAGATATAGGGGAGGATATATGGAGTAATAGGAGGAGATATAGGGGAGGATATATGGAGTAATAGGAGGAGATATAGGGGAGGATATATGGAGTAATAGGAGGAGATATAGGGAGGATATATGGAGTAATAGGGGGAGATATAGGAGGATATATGGAGTAATAGGAGGAGATATAGGGGAGGATATATGGAGTAATAGGAGGAGATATAGGGAGGATATATGGAGCAATAGGAGGAGATATAGGGAGGATATATGGAGTAATAGGAGGAGATATATAGAGGATATATGGAGTAATAGGAGGAGATATAGGGGGATATATGGATTAATAGAGGGAAATATAGGGAGGATATATGGAGTAATAGGAGGAGATATAGGAGGATATATGGAGTAATAGGAGGAGATATAGGGAGGATATATGGAGTAATAGGGGGAGATATAGGGAGGATATATGGAGTAATAGGAGGAGATATAGGGGAGGATATATGGAGTAATAGGGGGAGATATAGGGGAGGATATATAGAGTAATAGGAGGAGATATAGGGGGATATATGGAGTAATAGGAGGAGATATAAGGAGGATATATGGAGTAATAGGAGGAGATATAGGGAGGATATATGGAGTAATAGGAGGAGACATAGGGAAGGATATATGGAGTAATAGGAGGATATATGGAGTAATAGGGGGAGATATAGGGGGGATATATGGAGTAATAGGAGGAGATATAGGGAGGATATATGGAGTAATAGGAGGAGATATAGGGAGGATATATGGAGTAATAGGAGGAGATATAGGGGAGGATATATGGAGCAATAGGAGGAGATATAGGGAGGATATATGGAGTAATAGGAGGAGATATATAGAGGATATATGGAGTAATAGGAGGAGATATAGGGGGATATATGGATTAATAGAGGGAAATATAGGGAGGATATATGGAGTAATAGGAGGAGATATAGGAGGATATATGGAGTAATAGGAGGAGATATAGGGAGGATATATGGAGTAATAGGAGGAGATATAGGGGAGGATATATGGAGTAATAGGAGGAGATATAGGAGGATATATGGAGTAATAGGAGGAGATATAGGGAGGATATATGGAGTAATAGGGGGAGATATAGGGAGGATATATGGAGTAATAGGAGGAGATATAGGGGGGATATATAGAGTAATAGGAGGAGATATAGGAGGATATATGGAGTAATAGGAGGAGATATAGGGAGGATATATGGAGTAAAAGGAGTAGACATATGGAGTAATAGGAGGAGATATAGGGAGGATATATGGAGTAATAGGAGGAGATATAGGGGGGATATATGGAGTAATAGGAGGAGATATAGGGAGGATATATGGAGTAATAGGAGGAGATATAGGGAGGATATATGGAGTAATAGGGGGAGATATAGGGGGATATATGGAGTAATAGGAGGAGATATAGGGAGGATATATGGAGTAATAGGGGGAGATATAGGGAGGATATATGGAGTAATAGGGGAAGATATAGGGAGGATATATGGAGTAATAGGAGGAGATATAGGGAGGATATATGGAGTAATAGGGGGAGATATAGGGGGGATATAAGAAGTAATAGGAGGAGATATAGGGGGATATATGGAGTAATAGGGGGAGATATAGGGAGGATATATGGAGTAATAGGGGGAGATATAGGAGGGATATATGGAGTAATAGGAGGAGATATAGGGGGATATATGGAGTAATAGGAGGAGATATAGGGAGGATATATGGAGTAAGAGGAGGAGCTATAGGGAGGATATATGCAGTAAGAGGAGGAGATATAGGGGAGGATATATGGAGTAATAGGAGGAGATATAGGGGGATATATAGAGTAATAGGAGGAGATATAGGGAGGATATATGGAGTAATAGGAGGAGATATAGGGGGGATATATGGAGAATAGGAGGAGATATAGGGAGGATATATGGAGTAATAGGAGGAGATATAGGGGAGGATATATGGAGTAATAGGAGGAGATATAGGGGGGAGATATGGAGTAAGAGGAGGAGATATAAGGAGGATAGGGGGAGATATAGGGAGGATATATGGAGTAAGAGGAGGAGATATAGGGAGGATATATGAATAGGAGGAGATATAGGGGAGGATATATGGAGTAATAGGAGGAGATATAGGGAGGATATATGAAGTAATAGGAGGAGATATAGGGGAGGATATATGGAGTAATAGGAGGAGATATAGGAGGATATATGGAGTAATAGGAGGAGATATAGGGAGGATATATGGAGTAAGAGGAGGAGATATAGGGGAGGATATATGGAGTAATGGGAGGAGATATAGGAGGATATATGGAGTAATAGCAGGAGATATAGGGAGGATATATGGAGTAATAGGAGGAGATATAGGGAGGATATATGGAGTAATAGGAGGAGATATAGGGGAGATATATGGAGTAATAGGAGGAGATATAGGAGGATATATGGAGTAATAGGAGATATAGGGAGGATATATGGAGTAATAGGAGGAGATATAGGGAGGATATATGGAGTAATAGGAGGAGATATAGGGGAGATATATGGAGTAATAGGAGGAGATATAGTGAGGATATATGGAGTAATAGGAGGAGATATAGGGAGGATATATGGAGTAAGAGGAGGAGATATAGGGGAGGATATATGGAGTAATGGGAGGATATATAGGGGGATATATGGAGTAATAGGAGGAGATATAGGGGGGATATATGGAGTAATAGGAGGAGATATAGGGGGATATATGGAGTAATAGGAGGAGATATAGGGAGGATATATGGAGTAATGGGAGGAGATATAGGGGGATATATGGAGTAATAGGAGGAGATATAGGGGGGATATATGGAGTAATAGGAGGAGATATAGGGAGGATATATGGAGTAATGGGAGGAGATATAGGGGGATATATGGAGTAATAGGAGGAGATATAGGGGGGATATATGGAGTAATAGGAGGAGATATAGGGAGGATATATGGAGTAATGGGAGGAGATATAGGGGGATATATGAAGTAATAGGAGGAGATATAGGGAGGATATATGGAGTAATAGGAGAAAATATAGGGGGGATATATGGAGTAATAGGAGGAGATATAGGGATGATATATAGAGTAATAGGAGGAGATATAGGGAGGATATATAGAGTAATAGGAGGAGATATAGGGAGGATATATGGAGTAATAGGAGGAGATATAGGGAGGATATATGGAGCAATAGGGGGAGATATAGGGAGGATATATGGAGCAATAGAGGGAGATATAGGGAGGATATATGGAGTAATAGGAGGAAATATAGGGAGGATATATGGAGTAATGGGAGGAGATATAGGGGAGGATATATGGAGTAATAGGAGGAGATATAGGGAGGATATATGGAGTAATAGGAGGAGATATAGGGGGATATATGGAATAATAGGAGGAGATATAGGGAGGATATATGGAGTAATAGGAGGAGATATAGGGAGGATATATGGAGTAATAGGAGGAGATATAGGGGGATATATGGAATAATAGGAGGAGATATAGGGAGGATATATGGAGTAATAGGAGGAGATATAGTGAGGATATATGGAGTAATAGGAGGAGATATAGGGAGGATATATGGAGTAATAGGGGGAGATATAGGGAGGATATATGGAGTAATAGGAGGAGATATGGGGCAATATTAAACCACTGTATTGTGGTATTATGAGAGTATTAGTGCCATGAAATGTTGGTTTAATTTAGGGATTATTCTTATTATTCAGTCATAGTATAGAGATATTATTCGGTCAAGGAATGGCGGTATTATTAGGTCTCTCACTATTTGGTGTTATATAGGAACTAGTGGTATCGTTTAGTCACTGTACAGCGGTTTTACTATAATAGTCACTGTGTAGCTGTATTTGTATTCACTGTGTGGTGCTATTATTTATTATTCAGACATTGGTTTTTCATGGTATATTTTGGTATTAATTATTCAGTCAGTTTGAAGTTTTTTCTTTTAGATCAATATGCGGTGTTATTACTTTATGGCGGTATTATTTAGTAAATAAATATAAGAAAAATAATAATTTTGAGTGTGCTGGTGAATGGTTGTTTGCTGTTTTTATTTTTAAAGGAGTTGTCCACTTTCAAGGTAAGTTGGTTTCAAAAGCCGCCATCATCAGAACATGACCTATTGTTTAAATCAGATTTTTGTGTTACATGTATTTTTTTTCTCTCTGGCCACAGGGGCTATTTCCTACTCCTTGTTGGGTCAGCAAGAGTTTTCAGCAGGCTCCTTATCATCAGAAGCAGCATTAGACTATTAGACTATGTGCCCAAGATGCAGAAATGCTCCGGATTTTTCCTGAGCATTTCTGCATCTCCCTGGCAGAAAAAACGCAGTCGCACGCAGGACGGCTTTCACACCAGCAGTCGCACGCAGGACGGCGTTCACACCAGCAGTCGCACGCAGGACGGCGTTCACACCAGCAGTCGCACGCAGGACGGCGTTCACACCAGCAGTCGCACGCAGGACGGCGTTCACACCAGCAGTCGCACGCAGGACGCCGTTCACACCAGCAGTCGCACGCAGGACGCCGTTCACAGTCACACGCAGGACTCCGTTCACACCAGCAGTCACACGCAGGACGCCGTTCACACCAGCAGTCACACGCAGGACGCCGTTCACACCAGCAGTCACACGCAGGACGCCGTTCACACCAGCAGTCACACGCAGGACGGCGTTCACAGCAGCAGTCGCACGCAGGACGGCGTTCACACCAGCAGTCGCACGCAGAACGGCGTTCACACCAGCAGTCGCACGCAGGACGGCGTTCACACCAGCAGTCGCACGCAGGACGCCCTTCACAGCAGCAGTCGCACGCAGGACGCCCTTCACAGCAGCAGTCGCACGCAGGACACCCTTCACAGCAGCAGTCGCACGCAGGACGCCCTTCACAGCAGCAGTCGCACGCAGGACGCCGTTCACACCAGCAGTCGCACGCAGGACGCCGTTCACACCAGCAGTCGCACGCAGGACGGCGTTCACACCAGCAGTCGCACGCAGGACGCCCTTCACAGCAGCAGTCGCACGCAGGACGCCCTTCACAGCAGCAGTCGCACGCAGGACACCGTATACAGCAGCAGACACACGCAGGACGCCGTTCACACCAGCAGTCACACGCAGGACGGCGTTCACACCAGCAGTCACACGCAGGACGGCGTTCACACCAGCAGTCACACGCAGGACGGCGTTCACACCAGCAGTCACACGCAGGACGGCGTTCACACCAGCAGTCACACGCAGGACGGCGTTCACACCAGCAGTCACACGCAGGACGGCGTTCACACCAGCAGTCACACGCAGGACGCCCTTCACAGCAGCAGTCACACGCAGGACGCCCTTCACAGTCACACGCAGGACGCCGTTCACAGCAGCAGTCACACGCAGGACGCCGTTCACAGCAGCAGTCACACGCAGGACGCCGTTCACAGCAGCAGACACATGCAAGACGCCGTTCACAGCAGCAGACACACGCAGGACGCCGCTCACAGCAGCAGACACACGCAGGACGCCGTTCACAGTCACACGCAGGACTCCGTTCACACCAGCAGTCACACGCAGGACGGCGTTCACACCAGCAGTCGCACGCAGGACGGCGTTCACACCAGCAGTCGCACGCAGGACGCCCTTCACAGCAGCAGTCGCACGCAGGACGCCCTTCACAGCAGCAGTCGCACGCAGGACGCCCTTCACAGCAGCAGTCACACGCAGGACACCGTATACAGCAGCAGACACACGCAGGACGCCGTTCACACCAGCAGTCACACGCAGGACGCCGTTCACACCAGCAGTCACACGCAGGACGGCGTTCACACCAGCAGTCACACGCAGGACGGCGTTCACACCAGCAGTCACACGCAGGACGCCCTTCACAGCAGCAGTCACACGCAGGACGCCCTTCACAGTCACACGCAGGACGCCGTTCACAGCAGCAGTCACACGCAGGACGCCGTTCACAGCAGCAGTCACACGCAGGACGCCGTTCACAGCAGCAGTCACACGCAGGACGCCGTTCACAGCAGCAGTCACACGCAGGACGCCGTTCACAGCAGCAGTCACACGCAGGACGCCGTTCACAGCAGCAGACACATGCAAGACGCCGTTCACAGCAGCAGACACACGCAGGACGCCGTTCACAGTCACACGCAGGACTCCGTTCACACCAGCAGTCGCACGCAGGACGCCGTTCACACCAGCAGTCGCACGCAGGACGCCGTTCACACCAGCAGTCACATCTGAGAATCAGCGGTTCAAAACTAACTTTCACTTCCACAAAAGTTCTAAGCACTGCGCGTCTCAGCCAATCAGCGCTCTTCCCTCGCTGCCCCGCCCTCCTCTCGATGTTGTGACGCGCAGCCCCCGCCCACGTGTCTGACCGGTGACGCAGAGGCCACGCCCCTTCTCCTTATTGTGACGCTGCTGGGTCCTGCTGCTTAGTCACGGTGACTGCTCGGAGTATGGCGGGGGCGGAGGACCGCAGCGCTCGGAGACGGTGAGAATCCGGGGCATGGGAACCGGGCCAGGGACGTGTCAGCATGGAGAAGCCGGGCAGATAGAGCAGAAGGCAGCCGGATGTGAGAGGAGGAGTAGTAGGATTGTACGGGGAGCTGGTAGGACAGGGCGGAAGTGTCACACAGGGCAGCACTGGCAGGGCTGAGGTGCCAGGTCACTGCTGAGAGGAGGCTGCGACATATGGGGCCACAACCTGTATGCAGGGACCTGCTGGATCAGGACTGGGGCCATGTACATGGCAGTGACAGGAGGAACAGTGGGGTGGCAGGGTGAGAGGACATACTGGCAGTGCCAGGGGTGATAATAGAGGGGCAGGGTGAGAGGACATACTGGCAGTGCCAGGGGTGATAATAGAGGGGCAGGGTGAGAGGACATACTGGCAGTGCCAGGGGTGATAATAGAGGGGCAGGCTGAGAGGAGATACTGGCACTGCCAGTATCTCAATAGAGGGGCAGGGTGAGAGGAGATACAGGCAGTGCCAGGGGTAATAATAGAGGGGCAGGCTGAGAGGAGATACTGGCAGTGCCAGGGGTGATAATAGAGGGGCAGGGTGAGAGGAGATACAGGCAGTGCCAGGGGTAATAATAGAGGGCAGGGTGAGAGGAGATACTGGCAGTGCCAGGGGTAATAATAGAGGGGCAGGGTGAGAGGAGATACTGGCAGTGCCAGGGGTGATAATAGAGGGGCAGGGTGAGAGGAGATACAGGCAGTGCCAGGGGTAATAATAGAGGGGCAGGGTGAGAGGCGATACTGGCAGTGCCAGGGGTAATAATAGAGGGGCAGGGTGAGAGGAGATACTGGCAGTGCCAGGGGTAATAATAGAGGGGCAGGGTGAGAGGAGATACTGGCAGTGCCAGGGGTAATAATAGAGGGGCAGGGTGAGAGGAGCTACTGGCAGTGCCAGGGGTGATAATAGAGGGGCAGGGGGAGAGGACATACTGGCAGTGCCAGGGGTGATAATAGAGGGGCAGGCTGAGAGGAGATACTGGCACTGCCAGTATCTCAATAGAGGGGCAGGGTGAGAGGAGATACAGGCAGTGCCAGGGGTAATAATAGAGGGGCAGGCTGAGAGGAGATACTGGCAGTGCCAGGGGTGATAATAGAGGGGCAGGGTGAGAGGAGATACAGGCAGTGCCAGGGGTAATAATAGAGGGCAGGGTGAGAGGAGATACTGGCAGTGCCAGGGGTAATAATAGAGGGGCAGGGTGAGAGGAGATACTGGCAGTGCCAGGGGTGATAATAGAGGGGCAGGGTGAGAGGAGATACAGGCAGTGCCAGGGGTAATAATAGAGGGGCAGGGTGAGAGGCGATACTGGCAGTGCCAGGGGTAATAATAGAGGGGCAGGGTGAGAGGAGATACTGGCAGTGCCAGGGGTAATAATAGAGGGGCAGGGTGAGAGGAGATACTGGCAGTGCCAGGGGTAATAATAGAGGGGCAGGGTGAGAGGAGCTACTGGCAGTGCCAGGGGTGATAATAGAGGGGCAGGGTGAGAGGAGATACTGGCAGTGACAGGGGTAATAATAGAGGGGCAGGGTGAGAGGAGATACAGGCAGTGCCAGGGGTAATAATAGAGGGGCAGGCTGAGAGGAGATACAGGCAGTGCCAGGGGTAATAATAGAGGGGCAGGCTGAGAGGACATACAGGCAGTGCCAGGGGTAATAATAGAGGGGCAGGCTGAGAGGAGATACTGGCAGTGCCAGGGGTAATAATAGAGGGGCAGGCTGAGAGGAGATACTGGCAGTGCCAGGGGTAATAATAGAGGGGCAGGCTGAGAGGAGATACTGGCAGTGCCAGGGGTAATAATAGAGGGGCAGGGTGAGAGGAGATACTGGCAGTGCCAGGGGTAATAATAGAGGGGCAGGCTGAGAGGAGATACTGGCAGTGCCAGGGGTAATAATAGAGGGGCAGGCTGAGAGGAGATACTGGCAGTGCCAGGGGTAATAATAGAGGGGCAGGCTGAGAGGAGATACTGGCAGTGCCAGGGGTAATAATAGAGGGGCAGGCTGAGAGGAGATACTGGCAGTGCCAGGGGTAATAATAGAGGGGCAGGCTGAGAGGAGATACTGGCAGTGCCAGGGGTAATAATAGAGGGGCAGGGTGAGAGGAGATACTGGCAGTGCCAGGGGTAATAATAGTTTTCATCGCTAATACCTGTTGTAGAAGGGATTTCCCGGAGGTTTGCGCGGCGCCCTCCCTGCCCCTGTGAGATTTGGGCACCATGCAGTCAGGGGGAAGCAAGCAGAGATCTGGAAAATGGTGAAACATTGAGATGCAGAACATATTAGGAGCTGCGGAGCTTATGAGGACGCGCATATCGTCTCTGCGTCTGAGTTTAGCTTTTTATAAAGAGGAAGGATAAGCGGCTGCCAGATGACTACTACGCTACTTATCTCCTGGGGGAAACAAATGACCCCATAAGTAGGGGGGGGCAAATTCTTTTCCACTAACCTATATATAAAGCTGTACCCTGTGGCCGGACAAGGTTCACACAGCACGGGGGTGCGGTAAAAGTACAGAATTGCGGCAATTTGTGTTATGACTTTACGGTTTAGAATAGTGACCTGAACAGCCGATGTAGCAGAGGCGAACAGGTGCAGAGTGGAGGAAGCGAGTGAGACTTTGTCACCTGGCGGAGGAGATAAGCGGCTGCTGATTCTGCAGGATAAGTGACATTTCACTGCAGAAGGTCAGGAGGAGCATGAAAGGGAAAGTGCTGCGGGTGTGAGAGCCAGGAGCCGCCGTCTGGTCCTGTGCCGCCGAGCCTCGAGCGGGGGATTAACCCGCATCAAGGTATCTAAAGGGGAATTCTGTGTCGTGATACATAATCACACCCTCTAGGATTGGATCGGTTGGGGTCCAGGCATTGGGACCACCATTGTTTATGACATCACTGATCCTGTGCCCGGCAGCTGCAGGGAGGAGCTGTTGGGTCCCTAACAGATCCAGATTAGTCCTGCAGAGCTGAACCCCAGTATCAGGGTAAATCAGCAATAATAAAACAATGTATATAAGTATTGAAATTAAAAAAAAAAAAATTACAAAGCAGCAAAATTGAAAAAAAAAAAAAAAATTAGAGAAATCCCCTGTCAGTCCAAATCGCCATTTCTATCCCCATCACCAATGGGAAAAAAAGCATATGTCCGACATAAAAATAGTTGTTATGGAAAAGTAAAATTTTACCTTATTTTTTCCCTTTTTTGTGGTTGTAAAAATAAATAAATAATAAATGGGGGAAATGGATGAAATGAAACAGCACTGTCCTTTTTTTTTTTTTTTTCTCTTTTTACATTTTCCCACGATGGCAGCAAAAAGATATATAAAATTGTATGGGTATATATCATATAATCATGTGTATGTAAATTGTTATATGTTTTTTATATATGTTATTTAATATTTTCTTATATACAACATGTATAATATATTATACACAAAATAATTTATACACATATATGTGTATAAGTAATTTTGTGTACATATATGTATTGCATATTTTTATATACATATAAAATGTGTGTATGTATGTGTATAGATATATTAGTTGGATATAAGAAAATATAAAAATATGTAATATATCTTGAAAAAATAAATGTGTGCCTATATACATTTTATATATTATGTACCATTTTTTTATATACAGAGTGTGTGTATACACTGCTCAAAACATTAAAGGGAAAACTTTAACAACACAATGTGTTAATTCATAGTTTTGGTGCCTTCAGTGTGAATGTACAATTTTCATAGTCATGAAAATACAGAAAAATCTTTAAATGAGAAGGTGTGTCCAAACTTTTGGTCTGTACTGTATATCATATATACACACACACACACACTAAATTTATATTTATATATATATATATAGTACAGACCAAAAGTTTGGACACACCTTCTCATTTAAAGATTTTTCTGTATTTTCATGACTATGAAAATTGTACATTCACACTGAAGGCATCAAAACTATGAATTAACACATGTGGAATTATATACTTAACAAAAAAGTGTGAAACAACTGAAAATATGTCTTATATTCTTCAAAGTAGACACCTTTTGCTCTGATGACTGCTTTGCACACTCTTGGCATTCTCTTGATGTGCTTCAAGAGGTAGTCACCGGAAATGGTTTTCACTTCACAGGTGTGCCCTGTCAGGTTTAATAAGTGGGATTTCTTGCCTTATAAATGGGGTTGGGACCATCAGGTGTGTTGTGCAGAAGTCTGGTCGATGCTCTGCTGATAGTCCTACTGAATAGACTGTTAGCTGCTTTTTTCTTGCCATAATACAAATTCTAAGTAAAGAAAAACGAGTGGCCATCATTACTTTAAGAAATGAAAGTCAGTCAGTCCGAAAAATTGGGAAAACTTTGAAAGTGTCCCCAAGTGCAGTTGCAAAAACCATCAAGCGCTACAAAGAAACTGGCTCACATGAAGACCGCCCCAGGAAAGGAAGACCAAGAGTCACCTCTGCTTCTGAGGATAAGTTTATCCGAGTCACCAGCCTCAGAAATCGCAGGTTAACAGCAGCACAGATTAGAGACCAGGTCAATGCCACACAGAGTTCTGGCAGCAGACACATCTCTACAACAACTGTTAAGAGGAGACTTTGTGCAGCAGGCCTTCATGGTAAAATAGCTGCTAGGAAACCACTGCTACGGACAGGCAACAAGCAGAACAGACTTGTTTGGACTAAAGAACACAAGGAATGGACATTAGACCAGGGGAAATCTGTGCTTTGGTCTGATGAGTCCAAATTTGAGATCTTTGGTTCCAACCACCGTGTCTTTGTGCGATGCAGAAAAGGTGAACGGATGGACTCTACATGCCTGGTTCCCACCGCGAAGCATGGAGGAGGAGGTGTGATGGTGTGGGGGGTGCTTTGCTGGTGACACTGTTGGGGATTTATTCAAAATTGAAGGCATACTGAACCAGCATGGCTACCACAGCATCTTGCAGCGGCATGCTATTCCATCCGGTTTGCGTTTAGTTGGACCATCATTTATTTTTCAACAGGAAAATGACCCCAAACATCTCCAGGCTGTGTAAGGGCTATTTGACCAAGGAGAGTGATGGGGTGCTACGCCAGATGACCTGGCCTCCACAGTCACCAGACCTGAACCCAGTCGAGATGGTTTGGGGTGAGCTGGACCGCAGAGTGAAGGCAAAAGGGCCAACAAGTGCTAAGCATCTCTGGGAACTCCTTCAAGATTGTTGGAAGACCATTTCCGGTGACTACCTCTTGAAGCTCATCAAGAGAATGCCAAGAGTGTGCAAAGCAGTCATCAAAGCAAAAGGTGGCTCCTTTGAAGAACCTAGAATATAAGACATATTTTCAGTTGTTTCACACTTTTTTGTTAAGTATATAATTCCACATGTGTTAATTCATAGTTTTGATGCCTTCAGTGTGAATGTACAATTTTCATAGTCATGAAAATACAGAAAAATCTTTAAATGAGGTGTGTCCAAACTTTTGGTCTGTACTGTATATTATATAAAATTTACACATTTTATATACGTACATATTTTAATGTATTGTATGTGTGTGAAGTAAAAATTAGGCCCCAAATATCCTAAAAAGACGGCACAATTTTTTAAAAACCTGAAAATGTTTCTAGTAATGAATGAACTGGGGAAAACTGGTTAAAATGTGATGTCTCCAACATCACTGTCTTCTGGTTGATAACAGAGGACAATTGCCTTCTGGGACACATAGTATGGGGTACAAATATAACATAATAATAATAATAATAATGACCCTATTTTTTTGTTTCCTTTCCAGGTATCAAACGAAGAATGAACTAGGCGGGGCTCTGTCGGACTTTCTTTAGCTAGATTTTGCAGCGCCATAAGTGAAGGCAGTCTGGTATGGAATGAGGCTTTCCCACACAATGTCCAGGCTGTCCAGCGTTGATCTGTGGAACTTCTCAGTTTTGGGTGAAACATTCGGTAATTGCGTTTTTCCCGGTCTCTGTCGCCCTGCGGCCGTATCCTCCGGACAAGCAGTTTAGCTTCTTTTCTCAAGCCAAACCAGTTTCTTTTCTTCTCCTTCCCCCTGGATAATGTGCAACTGAGGGGCGTTTGGTAGCGTGACGGGGATGTATGCCACCGAGTGCCAGGCTGAAGTGACACCCTCACACAGCAATGGCAACCGCCAGTTCCATTACTCGCTGGCGGACCACACCAACCAGGCCTTCCAGATCATGAATGAGCTGCGGCTGGGGCAGCAGCTGTGTGATGTGACGCTGCGGGTCAAGTACAATGAGATCCAGGCGGATTTTGTGGCCCATAAAATCGTCCTGGCGTCCAGCAGCCCTGTCTTCAGAGCCATGTTTACCAATGGGCTCCGGGAGTGCGGCATGGAGACGGTGACCATTGAAGGCATCCACCCCAAGGTCATGGAACGACTCCTGGAGTTCGCCTACACGGCTAGCATCTCGGTGGGGGAAAAGTGCGTCATCCATGTGATGAATGGGGCGGTCATGTATCAGATGGACAGTGTGGTGAAGGCCTGCTGTGACTTCCTCATCCAGCAACTGGACCCGAGTAATGCCATCGGGATCGCAAGCTTTGCCGAGCAGATCGGGTGCCAGGAGCTGCATCAGAAGGCCCGGGAGTACATATACATGCACTTTGGAGAGGTAAGGCCATCGACAATAGTATTGTCTTAGTCACAGCCCATAGGGCCCCCAAATTCTTTCATTCAAGGGTTGTCACACAATAGGGACCCTAATGGTCATGAAGTAATGAACGTTCTAGAAAAGGGGCTCTCGGTGAAGGGTAAAGGTCCTCGTACTGGGCACTGTGGGCAAAGAATGTCGTCGTCTTAACGTTTAGTGGGAAAACTAGACCCCATAAGATCATACCCCTACTCTTATACTCACTGTAGAGCAGACCCTGGAAATTATTCAGACCCTAGACGCGGCGCACAGGGCATCCCGGGGAGGCCTAGACCCGGCGCGGCGCACAGGGCATCCCGGGGAGGCCTAGACCCGGCGCGGCGCACAGGGCATCCCGGGGAGGCCTAGACCCGGCGCGGCGCACAGGGCATCCCGGGGAGGCCTAGACCCGGCGCGGCGCACAGGGCATCCCGGGGAGGCCTAGACCCGGCGCGGCGCACAGGGCATCCCGGGGAGGCCTAGACGCGGCGCGGCGCACAGGGCATCCCGGGGAGGCCTAGACGCGGCGCGGTCTGTGGTGTTCATTCCAGATCCTGGGAACTACAACAGCCACCATTCCCAATGTTACAAGCCACCATGTTCTCTGACCTGAGGCTTTGCTTATGGGTTTTGTGGAGGACACACGAGACCTTCACAATCACTGAATCAGCGGTTTGGTCAATGACTGATGGAGGAACTGACTGTGCGGTCACCAGACTGACGTTCCCAGCAGTTCGGTGAATCTGTACAGATCACCGGCTGTAATGTACTACTGTTAACCCTTTAATGACTCAGGCTGTCTGTGGGGGGTAGTCGTCCCTTACTTATGCCCGGACTCTCTTTATTAGCTGGTTGTTATGGACTAGGCACCATGGTGGTTTTAACATGGTCGGACATTGCGGGTGTCGTGTTATACTATTGGTCCCTGTTGGAAGACGTGGGGGTCCCATCTCTGCAAGTATCATCGGGGGTCACTTTAACACCAGTGATCGGACTGGGCTAAAGAAGTCCAAATTTCCACCTGGTGTCAGTACTAAGAGTCCTGGAAGGTCAATAATGTTGCTGGTACGAGGACTGTCCGGGGTGCGAGGAGTGAGCGGAGGAGCTGGCAGATTAGTGTAGGAGCCAGTATAACAGTTGTTTGGGGCTATAAACGCTCAGCAGAGATGATGCTCTCGGCCCGAATTGTGTTTGCAAAGCACAAACAGAAACAAGGTGGTTGATCCGGGTTCTTTTCGGTTACCTGGTAAGAAGAGACCTCAACCTATCGCAGGCTCTCCAGATGGTGCCGAACTACAGCACCCAGCATAGCTGTGGCTCAGGGGGCGTACTGACATTGTGGTTTTCAAACAACTAGAGACCCACAATTACCCACGCTACTGATCCTGAGTTACATCCTGTATTATACTCCAGAGCTGCACTCGCTATTCTGCTGGTGCAGTCACTGTGTACATATATTACATTACTGATCCTGAGTTATATCCTGTATTATACTCCAGAGCTGCACTCACTATCCTGCTGGTGCAGTCACTGTATACATACATTACATTACTGATCCTGTACTGATCCTGAGTTACCTCCTGTATTATACTCCAGAGCTGCACTCACTATTCTGCTGGTGCAGTCACTGTGTACATACATTACATTACTGATCCTGAGTCACCTCCTGTATTATACTCCAGAGCTGCACTCACTATTCTACTGGTGCAGTCACTGTGTACATACATTACATTACTGATCCTGAGTTACATCCTGTATTATACCCCAGAGCTGCACTCACTATTCTGCTGGTGCAGTCACTGTGTACGTACATTACATTACTGATCCTGAGTCACTTCCTGTATTATACTCCAGAGCTGCACTCACTATTCTGCTGGTGCAGTCACTGTGTACATAATTACATTACTGATCCTGAGTTACATCCTGTATTATACCCCAGAGCTGCACTCACTATTCTGCTGGTACAGTCACTGTGTACATACATTACATTACTGATCCTGTACTGATCCTGGGTTACATCCTGTATTATCCTCCAGAGCTGCACTCACTATTCTGCTGGTACAATCACTGTATACATACATTACATTACTGATCCTGTACTGATCTTGAGTTACATCCTGTATTATACTCCAGAGCTGCACTCACTACTCTTCTGGTACAATCACTGTGTACATACATTACTGATCCTGTATTATACTCCAGCGCTGCACTCACGATTCTGCTGGTACAGTCACTGTGTACATACATTACATTACTGATTCTGTACTGATCCTGGGTTATATCCTGCATTATACCCCAGAGCTGCACTCACTATTCTGCTTGTGCAGTCACTGTGTACATACATTACATTACTGATCCTGAGTTACATCCTGTATTATACTCCAGAGCTGCGCTCACTGTGCAGGGCCGCGTTGTGTTTGGAGGTGTTGCTGTTATTCTCCTTCCAGGTCTCTTATTTCTTTCCAAGAACTGAAATAGAAAGTTTGCCGAGTTCTTATCAGAGCTGAGTAATGTGATCTGTGTCTCGTCCTGCCGGCTCCTCGCTCTACATTCCTCTTGCGTCTTGAGGCCGGAGGATTGTGTGCGGCCATTGTTTCCTTAATTACCGGTTACCTACTTAATTTAATAGACATAATAAGCGGTGACTTGCGGATGACTTGTGATGAAGCGTAATGCCACCATACGTACATCTCTTACCTGTCACTGGATCCATAGCTGTACTTTTCTCTTAACTGTTACAAAACTACAAACCCTTTAAACTTCTGGGACTTTTTCCTTAAGCCGTGGAGCTTCAGGATGGAAGTTGCTACAAGGAGGAAAAAAAAAACTGCTGATGCCAAATATATCAGGAGTAAACCTCACCCAAGTCCTTCTCTTAAGGTTTCCTTCTTTATTTGGTTGAACATGCGGGCAACAAACGGAGAGTCCAGGTACCAGACCGCCTCCATCTAAGCCTTTCAGGCCTGGTCGTTGGAGAAATGGCGCCACTTTCACATGTAGGCCATATCTGCTATTGCAGGTTCACTCTAGTAAACGCCAGCAGTCACATCACAGAGATGAGTCTGTAGATGATCGGCCGTGTTGGTCGTTATTTCATTTGTGTCTGGAGCGTCTGATAATGCGGCAGCTTTGGAGGTGACATGATAATGGTGTCAGTCATTCGCAGCGGGATGTTTACTGGATAAGTCACACGTCCTTGTGTCTCGCTGAGTCACGGCCTCCTCCCCGGCAGGAATGTGCACTCTCGCCGGGGTCACTTATTTAATGATTATACCAGGAAAAACCAGAGTGGCAGACGTGAGGTGCAATGTCACGCTGCTCTGCGGTATTATTTACTATGTCTAATTTTCTGCACGTTTCAATTCCGCACCATTTTTAAGATCTCTGCTTGCTGTGGGTTGAGTGTTTTGTTGTGCGTTGCGGCTCTTTTATGTGGTCGTTAATGGCAAGTTGATAGTTTCCCTAAGTTCAGGAAGTACATATCACCCCCTACTACTCAGGCGAGTACTGATGCGTAGATATCAGTAGTTCACTATTTTTAGTTTGGTATCTTGGCGGTATTATTTAGGAAACATTATGGCAGCATTATTTTGCTCAGTCACTGTATAGTGGCATTATCCAAGCCATGTAGGCTTCACTGTATAACACTGATACATAGATATTAGTATTTCACTATTTTTTAGTTTGGTATTATGCTGGTTTTTAAGATACACAGCCAAGAGGGTCGCGCAGATCCACCCGCTATTACCTTTTTGTCCGGGAATACAACTCTGCTGTCTCCAATCGTCTTGGCAATTACGCAATTGACTGACGAGTCCGCAGCTGTTTCCACTACTAGGCCGGTTATTGGGGAAATTGCAGTGAGCGTATGGTATATACATCTCTGATTCCAATGCATGGAATATATGTGTATACCTCAGTACGGTCACTGCCTGCTCCACAATAACAAAAGAAACTACTAGCTGCCACCACCAATCATTTATAAAAGCTGATTGGACACCCGTTACCAATAGCGTATGGCTCCAGGGGTGCAGTTTACAGAGCAAGAGGAACAGCGATATTAAATAGGCAGCGTTTATAAAAAATATGGGAGCAAAACAATACGATATATATACAATTACATGTAATAAAAAGGGATAATGAAAGAAACTTACTGAACACTGGTCACAGAAATGGCTCAGAGCTTAGCGAAGGGAAGCACTTCAATCGAAAAAAATGGACAGAACCTCCACAGCGAACTATGTCTTCCGAGTGCTGACAGTGATCCAAATTCAGCTTTTTATCAGTTCTAAGTTACACCCACACATCTCAGCTTGATGACCTCACGTGAGGCTGCGTGTAGGTTTTTCTCAGCCCTTCAGGATTTTGTGAGATCCCCAACTTACAAGATATCTCGGCCTCTGAAGGTACCGGGCGTTAGATATTGGCGTCATATTTTTTTATCATGATTTTATCATTATATAGAGACCAAATATGACAGGTATAGCATCATCTATCAGAACGTTATTCAATTGGAGGGAATCTAATCGTCCTACAGGGATGTGAGTGAATATGTCACTTCCATCCCTTCCCTATGACGCTGAAAATCTATATCCAATAAATATTGGATCAGTACAAGCCCCAATATTCCTATCTGGACTCCGGAGATGGCTGTCTAGCTGTACTCTCATGCAAATGCTTTGAACTCTGGATGCTTCGTTCCTTGGACAAGGGTAGTCTCCACTTCTCCTGCCCTGTGCACAAATCTCAATCTGGCTTTTTTTTCCCCAGCAGATAGGTTATGTGGTAATTACCTGTCAACTGCAGGAGGTCTCTGTAGTTTAATTACTTTCTCTCACCTCCGCATTTGTTCCATATAAAGACCTACTTCCAAAAGGCGTTTAAATTGTCAGCTCTTCCTATGTCTTAATTATTATTGCTCACTTCCTAGCTATAGGTAATTCTCTTCACCATTTGTCCAATGTGAGAGGGCGGCATGCCCCCTTCCTGGAAAGGTCTTATTGATTTTAACCTTCCTCTATGACAAGCGGTATTATTTAGAAAACATTATGGTGGTATTATTTTGCTCAGGCACTGTGTAGTGGTGTTATTCAAGGCCTGTACTGTTCACTCTATAACACTATTATATAGATACTAATATTTCACTATTTTTAGTTTGGTATTTTGGCAGTATTATTTAAGAAAAATGGCAGTATTGTTTTGCTCAGGCACTGTATAGCGGTATTATTCTAGACCTTTACTATTCACTGTTACATAGATATCTATTTCACTATTTTTTAGTTTGATATTATGGCGGTATTATTTAGGAAAAAATTACGTGGTATTAGTTATGCTTTTCATAACAGGCTCCTTTGGCTTTGATGTGCTTGCCTTTCTATATTAGCTCCTGGAATGGTTTAATGGTTTACCACCCAAGATCGACTATAGGATTGCTGATCATTCTTGATGATTTTCGATCCGCCATCGTCCATAATTTCTTTGATGTCATCTTCTCTCACAATTTTTCTTTCGCTTACACAGGTGTCCAAGCAGGAGGAGTTCTTCAACCTCACCCGCTGTCAGCTGGTCAACCTCATCAGCCGGGACGACCTGAACGTGCGCTGTGAGTCCGAGGTCTTCCATGCTTGCATCAACTGGGTGAAATACGACTGTGAGAGCCGGCGGCCCTACATCCAGGCGCTGTTGAGGGCGGTACGCTGCCATTCGCTGACCCCCAACTTCCTGCAGGTACAGCTCCAGCGCTGTGAGATCCTGAAGGGGGACACTCGCTGCCAGGACTACTTGGCTCAGATCTTCCAGGACCTCACTCTCCATAAGCTGACCAGACCTCAGGGCAGGAGTCCCAACGTTCCTCAGTTCATCTACGTGGCTGGAGGTTACTTCCGACAGTCCCTTAATTTCCTGGAGGCCTATAGCCCCATGGAGGGCGAATGGCTCAGTTTGGCTCCCTTGGAGTTGCCTCGAAGTGGCCTTGCTGGTTCCGTCGTTGGGGGTCTATTTTACGCTGTTGGAGGCCGTAACAATGCACCTGACTGCAACGAGGACTCGAATGCGCTGGACTGCTACAATCCAATGAACAATCAGTGGTCGCCGTGCGCCCCCATGAGCGTTCCCAGAAACAGGGTCGGCTCCGGCGTCATAGACGGACAGGTCTACGCCGTCGGAGGATCTCACGGATGTCTTCACCACAACAGTGTAGAAAGGTGAGTGTGGTGTGCCCCCCTTAACCCTTTGAGGTTAGGTACTATTTTAGCCTTTAGGGCCCAGATATTTTTATTTTTTTCATTATTCGTTGTTCTAAGAGCCATAACTTTTTTTTTTTTTTTTTTTTTTATTATTGTGATGTTTCTGTTTTAACTTTGCAGGGTGTGAATTTTTATTATTATGATTATTTTTTTTTTTTTTTTTTTTTTTTTTATCAAAATATGTTAAGATTTTCAGAGTGGTAGTGTTTTTTTATGTCAATAATGTTTATTAATTTTTTAGCTACTTTTTAAGTGAATATAATTTTTTTTTTTTTTTTTTCCATTGAATATTCACTTAAAAAGTAGCAAAAAATAGAATATATACGGTGTACATATCATTTTTTTTAAATTATTATTATTAATTTTATTTTTTTGGGACTTAAACGGGTTTATGGCGCGTACTCAGGAGTCTGCTCCAACATTGGCCTCCCAGGAGGGCGGCTCCAGTCGCTGCAATCTTGGCTGGGCTTCATCAGAGACCAGTAATTTCCCTGTATACTGCATTACTGTAGGTTTATAATATATAATATAATATGAGATTAAATGATCGCAGATTCACGTTCCTCAAGGAAACTAAAAATATATATATATACACTTAAATCTCCCCCACTTATCCCCATCCAAAAACTAAAAAAAATAGTGCTTATTTGGTATCCCTGCATCTGTAAATGTTTGATCTCTCAAAATATATAATTTATTTAAAGTGAATCTGTCAGCAGTTTTTTTTTTCTTCTATGTAATCTGAAGAAAGCATGAGGTAGAGGCATCTCTGAAATCTGTGTTTTAACCCCTGTCAAGCTCCTTGGTTTTGTTGGCTTACAATGATTTGTTTTAGCATCAGTAGCTTATCATTGCTGGACACAGCAGCTGCATGCTTGCTAGTCGGACACGCCCCCTCCTGTGATAAGCAGCGCACTGTCTATGGACATTGTATACACAGAGCCTGGTGTGGGCGGGGTTAGCTGTGGTGTGGGCGGGGCTCACTTTCTCAGCTCTGCTTGATTGCTAAATCTAAAAACTCTTGATTATGTGAGAACAGCTGCACCCGGTAATCTTAAGTGATACATCATTGGATTCAGCTTCTCATTGCCTACATCAGGCTTCTCTCAGATGAGGTAGCAAAAACCTGCTGACAGATTCCCTTTAATTTATAAGAAAAATACCAAAAAGAGAAAAAACAACAAACAGTGGAATTGGTTTTTATTTTCACCAGTTGCCGCACCTTCCACCAAAAAGTTGGGATAGAAAGTAGTCAAAATATCATATGTTCCCCAAAATGGTACCAATGAAAACAGCTTGCCATGCCAAACACGAGCCCTGGCCCAGCTCCATTGATGGACAACTGATTACGTTACGGGTCTCAGAAAATGACAACACAAGTCAATTTTTTTTTTTCAAATTATTAAACCATTGATATAATATAATAGGTGTCTGTGTGTGTGTATAGAGATAGATAGATAGAATATGTGCATACAGACAAAGTGCTGGCACCCTTAAAATTGTTAGAGAAAATTAAGGATTTCCCCCAGAAAAGTATTACAATTGCACACATTTTGTTCTACACGTTTATTTCCTTTGTGTGTATTGGAACAACAACAAAAAAAGGGAAATTGGACATAATTTCACACACAACACCAACAATGGGCTGAACAAAATTGTTGGCACCCTCGGCTTTAATATTTGGTTTCACCCTTTGTAATAAATATCTGCAATCAGTCGGTTCCTATAACCATCAGCTTCTTACACCTCTCACCTGGAATCTTGGACTCTTCTTTTGCAAATTGCTCCAGGTCTCTCATATGTGAAGGCGTCTTCTCCCAACAGCAATTGTAAGATCTCTCCACAGGTGATCAATGGGATCTAGATCCGGACTCATTACTGACCACTTCAGAACTCTCCAACGCTTTGTTTCCATCCAGTTCTGGGTGTTTCTTGAAGTATGTTTGGGGTCATTATTCTGCTGGAAGACCCATGACCTAGGACTCAAACCCAGCTTTCTGACACTGGACACTACATTGCGACCAAAAATCATTTGGAAATCTGAAGATTACATTATGCCTTGCACCCAGTGCCAGAGGCAGCAAAATAACCCTAAACATCTTGGTACCTCCACCATATTTGACTGTAGGTACTGTGTTGTTTTCTTTGTAGGCCTCATTCCATTTGCAATAACTAGTAGAATGATGTGCTTTACCAAAAAGCTCTATCTTGGTCTCATCTGTCCACAAGATGCTTTCCCAGAAGGATTTTGGCTTACTTGCGTACATTTTGGCAAACTGAAGTGTAGCTTTTTATGTCTGTGTGTCAGCAGTGTGGTCCTCCTGTGTCTCCAAGTCATAGCTTTTCATTTCATTTAAATGTGGACAAATAGTTCATGCTGACACTGATTCACCCTGAGCCTGCAGGACGGCTTGAATTTCTTTGTAACTTGGTTGGGGCTGCTTATCCACCATCTGGATTATCCTGCGTTGCAAACTTTCATAAATTTTTCTGACATCCACATCCAGTGAGATTAGTACCATACAGTACCATAGGTTGTAAACTTCTTGATTATGTTGTGCACCGTGGACAAAGGAACATCGAGATCTCTGGAGATTGACTTGTAACTTTGAGATTGTTGATATTTTTCAACAATTTTGGTTCTCAAGTCCTCAGACAGTTCTCTTCTCCTCTTTCTGTTCTCTATGCTTAGTGTGGCACACACAGACACAGAATGCAAAGATTGAATTAACTTCTCTCCTTTTCATCTGGTATCAGGTATGATTTTCATATTGCCCACACCTGTTACTTACCACAGGTGAGTTTGAATGAGCATCACATGCTGGAAACAAAGTTGGCTCCTTTCCAAAATTGTGGGTAAACAATTGTTCCTGGCCCAGTTTGGGGGTTTTGTGTGAAATTATGTCCAATTTGCCCTTTTTTTTTTTTTTTTTTTTCCTTTTTTTTTGTGTTGTTCCAATGCATACAAAGGAAATAAACATGTGTAATTGTGATCATTTTCTGGGAGAAATACTTCAGTTTCAAGGGTGCCAACACTTGTATTTATAGTTCACCCCTTTTTTGGAACATTTTTTTTTTCTTGTTTTTTTAGTACATTAGTACATTGTATGGTAAAACGAACTGGGTTAATCAAAAGTACAACTCGTCCCACAAAAAAAACATGCCCTCAGATGGGTTATGGGGACATAAATAATTTGTCTCTTGCAGGTGTTAAACTCCATGGTGGTCAATGAACAAGCTTAATTTAATAGTCGCCGGTGGAGGCTGCGCAGAATACTATTCAATATCCTGGCAAAGTGTGAACGAAGACGAGCTGTCACGTGTTTATGTGTCGCCTTGTAACTCGAGACCCCTCCTGCTGCAGAACTTCTTCTATTTTTAGTGCGGCACTTCCCTAATGCCGCGGCTTCCGCTCGTCACCTGACTCCTGTCTTCTTGTGGTTCCTTTTCTGGGACCTGAATGGTAAAAGCTTCGTCCCTCCCGGTTTCGCCGTCGGAGCTGCTGAGGTTGCAGAGCGATACCCGGTGCGGTTTCGGTGACAGTACTTGGTTTGCCGTGCCTGCTCTTGTGGAAGATGGGATTGGCAGTGCCATTCAGACTCCTATAAATAGACCAGTGCCAACTCCCAGTATTTGAGCTTCTTACTGGTTTCATTTTCAGTGAAACGAAAGTCAGTTTGGAGAGGAAACTTCTAAGCCCCCCATTATATGTGTCAGTAAGGAAAGGAGGATGGGGCTGTGACCACGGTAGAATCTTAGGAGAAATGTGGGCATCTCCACACCACCCGACCACCTCTGGTACAGAACTGACTGGCTCCTATAATCCCAGCACAGACTTGTCTGTCCATCCCTGATGCCAAATGTCTGACTCAGGCAGAACACCGAGCTCTGCAGCTGGCAAATATCCACAGCAGTAACCTCCCCACTGCCCGAGAACATAGAGAAGTTGGAAATAACCTATGCATTGCCCTAGACCATCAAGGAAGCTGGCATAAATGCCATCCACTGCCCCAGGTCACAAAGAAAGCTGAAATGAATGGCATCCACTGCTCTGGGCCACCAGTGAAGCTGGCAGGAGCCACATCTACTATCCTTAGCTAATAGTGAGTGAAACTGTTATGATCCCCATCTACTGCCCTAGGCCACCAGAGAAGCTGGCAGGAGCCCCATCTACTGCCCTAGGCCACCAGAGAAGCTGGCAGGAGCCCCATCTACTGCCCTAGGCCACCAGAGAAGCTGGCAGGAGCCCCATCTATTATCCTTAGCTAATAGTGAGTGAAGCTGTTATGATCCCCATCTACTGCCCTAGGCCACCCGAGAAGCTGGCAGGGGTCCCATCTACTGCCCTAGGCCACCAGAGAAGCTGGCAGGAGCCCCATCTACTGCCCTAGGCCACCAGAGAAGCTGGCAGGAGCCCCATCTACTGCCCTAGGCCACCAGAGAAGCTGGCAGGAGCCCCATCTACTGCCCTAGGCCACCAGAGAAGCTGGCAGGAGGCCCATCTATTATCCTTAGCTAATAGTGAGTGAAGCTGTTATGATCCCCATGTACTACCCTAGGCCACCAGGGAAGCTGGCATAGCCCACAATACATTAATATAGGCCACCAGGGAAGCTTGCACGAGCCTCATGAACTGTCATTGGCCTCCAGGGAAGCTGGCATGACCCCTATACATTGTTCTTGGCCACTAGGGAAGCTGGGATAAAACCGCTTATGACCCTTGGCCACTGAGAAAGTTGGTATTAACATTCCACTGCCAAAGACCACCAGGGGAATTCGCATTATACTCTCCACTTTTCGAGACCATCAGAAAAGTAGGAATTAACGCTTTCATCACCACAAGCCACCAGAAAGCTGCTCCACTACCAGAGAACACAGAGGAGGATGGAAATATCCTCCTCACATCCCCGGCCACCAGGGAAGCGAGCATTAACCTTTTGTAGCCTACAGGCCTGTTCACACACTGATGCCGTCTACGTTGCATTTGTTTTTTATTATCTAATGGGTAGAAGAAGCTCGGAAATGTTTCTTGTATTTTTGCACATACTAGAAGAGCCGATGCACAGAAAAGGATAAAAATTGCATAAAAAAATACTAATCAAAATCTATCCGTTTTCTCGTGGGAAATAAAATAAAAGACGAAGGAATTTTGGAATCTGGAAAGACTTTGATCTTCAGACAATAATCTGTTTATTCGCCATCGTTAGTTCTTTTATGTGACTTCCCGTCGTTATTGCTCCAAGCTTCATACTTGTCCCAATTCCTGCAGGTACGACCCAGAGAAAGACGAGTGGCAGATCGTAGCGCCTATGAAGACTCGGCGGATCGGTGTTGGTGTCGCCGTACTGAACCGGCTCATGTACGCGGTCGGTGGATTTGATGGGACGAACAGACTGAACTCAGCGGAGTGTTATTACCCCGAGACAGACGAATGGCGGAGCATAGCATCAATGAATGTTGTGCGGAGCGGTGCCGGTGAGTCTGGTGTGCTGACGAGAATTAGTGACTTTAGGGTAAGACAGTCTACACAACATAAAGCTACATAAATGAAGTCACTACGTAGATAATTACATTACTGATCCTGAGTCACATCCTGTATTATACCCCAGAGCTGCACTCACTATTCTGCTGGTGCAGTCACTGTGTACATACATTACATTACTGATCCTGTATTATACTCCAGAGCTGTGCTCACTATTCTGCTGGTGCAGTCTCTGTGAACATACATTACAATACTGATCCTGAGTTACATCCTGTATTATACTCCAGAGCTGCACTCACTATTCTGCTGGTGCAGTCACTGTGTACATACATTACATTACTGATCCTGAGTTACTGTCACGCTGTCTCAACGTACAGGAGGTCAGGGGCCTGAGCTGACCCTAAACAGGGGCCCTGACTAATCCCTCAACCTGGAGGTACTGTTAATGGTACAGAGGTCCAGGCCGCCAGCGTAACCCTAAACTGAATATCCCTGAACCTCTGTAATCTAGTCCTGAGAAGGACCCCGATCACAACAATGGGGAACAGGATAGAAAATGCCCAAACACAGTACTAAACAAACGAGACAGTACAAGGGGAAAACCAAAAACCACCTTGCATACAAAAAACTCACACCACAATTACAGAGGGAACAACAACAGGTTAGGAGATAAATGATAAAGGGAGGAAGGGAAGAAACCACACCGTATACTCTTCGCTCCGAACTCCACCAAACAACGGTCCGCTCTGTAGGTCTGCAAGAAATGCTTTCACCGACAACTTCCCTATCAGACCAGCAGGTATTTGAAGGAATCCCAATCCAGCAGCATTAACTGCAGCTGGGCGAGGCAGAGCCTCGTCAAGCACAGAGGGAGAGAATTAACTCCCTCACCACCAAAACACAAAGCACCAAAAACTCAGCTGCGAGAAGTCAGGCTGTGTAGTCGCGACGATCTTCGTGGCGACACACCCGTGACAGTACCCCCCCTTCTACGAGGGGCCTCCGGACCCTCAGGGCCAGGTTTATCCGGGTGAGTCGTGTGGAAGGCCCGAATTAACCGGTCTGCGTTAATATCTGACGCAGGAACCCACATTCTCTCCTCAGGACCATACCCTTTCCAATGAACCAGGTACTGAAGGGACCGGCGACTAAAACGTGAATCGATGACCTTCGATACCTGAAACTCCAAATTTCCATTGACCACCACAGGAGGGGGAGGTAAAGGTGACGGTATCATTGGCGCCACATACCTCTTAAGCAACGATCTGTGGAACACGTTATGAATTTTAAACGTAGGGGGGAGGTCAAGACGGAATGCCACCGGATTAATTATAGAACTGATCCTGTACGGCCCGATGAACCTGGGACCCAGTTTCCAGGAGGGAACCTTGAGTTTTATATTCTTAGTAGACAACCATACCCGATCGTTCACACTTAGGTCCGGACCAGACACTCTCCTCCTATCAGCCATACGTTTGTATCGGTTCCCCATAGTATTCAGATTCTCCAGCACCCCTCTCCATACTGAAGCGAGTGATGAGGAAAATCGTTCCTCCTCAGGAACCCCCGAAGAGCCCCCTCTACTGAAAGTACAAAACTGGGGGTGAAAACCATATGCCCCAAAAAACGGGGACTTACCAGTGGATTCGCTCTGCCTATTATTAAGAGCAAACTCCGCCAGTGGTAAGAAAGAAGCCCAGTCCTCCTGGTTCTCTGACACAAAACACCGGAGATATGTCTCCAAACTCTGGTTCAGACGTTCCGTCTGACCATTGGTCTGAGGATGAAAAGCCGATGAGAACGATAAATGCATCCCCCGCCGAGTACAAAAAGCCTTCCAGAATTTGGACACAAACTGAGACCCCCGATCCGACACCACATCGGAGGGTACCCCGTGAAGCCTCACAATCTCCCCAATGAACACCTGCGCGAGAGTTTTAGCATTAGGAAGAGCGATAAAATGTGCCATCTTGCTGAACCTGTCTACTACAACGAGTATGACCGTTTTACCCGAAGACGGAGGGAGGTCCGTAATAAAGTCCATAGACAGATGAGTCCAAGGACGCTCCGGGATCTTCAAAGGTAAGAGGGCCCCAGACGGACGGGTATGTGAGGTCTTAGAGCGCGCACAAACCCCACAGGACGCGACAAAAGTTACCACCTCCTTATGTAAGTTAGGCCACCAAAACCGACGCGAGAGGAGATCCACAGTTGCTTTACTCCCTGGGTGTCCTGCAAAAGCTGAGTTATGGTGTGCCTCGATCACCTTTTGTCGTAGCTGATCTGGAACAAACAGTCTCCCTGGAGGTCCAACAGGGGCATCCCCCTGAGCCTCCAATACCTCCTCCTCAAGCTCAGAGCATACTGCCGACACCACCACCCCCTCTTGAAGGATAGGTACCGGATCATCCGTATTCCCGGCCCCAGGGAAACTACGAGATAAGGCATCCGCCTTCACATTTTTTGACCCAGGACGATATGTAACGACAAAATTAAACCTGGTAAAAAACAACGACCACCTGGCTTGTCTGGGATTCAGACGTTTTGCGGACTCCAGATATAGCAGGTTCTTGTGATCGGTGATGACGGTGACCGGATGGACTGCCCCCTCCAAAAAATGGCGCCACTCTTCAAAAGCTAACTTAATGGCCAAGAGTTCCCTATTGCCGACATCGTAATTCCTCTCAGCGGACGACAATTTTTTGGAGAAAAAAGCGCACGGACGCCACTTACCAGGAGACGAACCTTGTGATAAAACTGCTCCCACCCCTACCTCAGAAGCGTCTACCTCTACAATGAACGGCTGTGACGCATCAGGTTGAATGAGTATGGGTGCCGAGGCAAAACATTTTTTTCAAGGAGGAGAATGCTTGACAAGCCTTGTCAGACCATCTAGAAAAATCCGTCCCCTTTTTTGTCATGTCTGTGAGAGGTTTAACCATGGATGAGAAATTACGAATGAATTTCCGGTAATAATTAGCAAACCCCAGGAAACGTTGTAGTGCCTTAAGATTCTCTGGCCGATCCCACTCAAGAACTGCCCGCACTTTCCCAGGGTCCATACGAAAACCGGACGCTGAAACCAGGAAGCCTAAAAACTGGAGTTCCTGTACAGCGAACACACACTTTTCCCATTTGGCATACAGTTTATTATCCCGCAAGATCTGTAACACCTGCCTAACGTGCTCCTGATGAGACACCAGATCCGGCGAGTAAATTAAGATGTCATCCAGATATATGACCACAAATTGACCCACCAGGCGGCGAAAAATGTCATTAACAAAGTGTTGGAACACCGCCGGGGCATTAGTCAGACCGAATGGCATGACAAGGTTCTCATAATGCCCCTCCGGAGTGTTAAACGCCGTCTTCCACTCCTCCCCCTCCTTCATCCTAATCAGATTGTACGCCCCCCTGAGATCCAACTTAGAGAACCACTTGGCGCCCACAATCTGATTAAAAAGATCGGGGATAAGTGGGAGTGGATACGGATCTCGGACCGTAATCCTATTAAGTTCACGGAAATCCAGGCAAGGGCGTAGGCCTCCATCTTTCTTCTTAACAAAGAAGAACCCCGCGGCCACCGGGGAAGATGAAGGTCTAATATGCCCCTTAGCCAGACTCTCTGAAATATAATCCTTCATGGCCTGCCTTTCCGGACCAGATAGGTTATACAACCTAGATTTAGGTAAATTGGCCCCAGGAAGCAATTTTACAGAACAGTCATACACGCGATGAGGAGGTAGTTCCTGACACCCTTTCTCCGAGAATACATCCTCAAAGTCCGCCAGAAATGGAGGTAAGACCCTAGGAGTGACAGCACCGATGACCGTATTCATGCAGTTTTTATTACAGAATTCACTCCATTGGCTTATCTCCCTGGATTGCCAATTAATAACCGGATTATGCTTAGTTAACCAAGGAAGGCCCAACACAATAGGAGTGGGAAGACCCTCCAACACTTAACAAGACAACAGTTCTTTATGTATCGCCCCCACTTGAAGATTTACGTTATGCACCACTTGCAAAAAACTTCCCTGACCGAGAGGCCTGGCGTCGATTGAAAATATGGGGACGGGTTTAGCCAACATATTCAATAGCATACCTTGAACCCGGGCAAACCGAGCGTCCACCAGATTAGCCCCGGCCCCACTATCTAGAAGAACAGATATCCTCTCAGTTCTCGTACCCACCACCACCTCCGCCGGCACGAGAAACTGAGACGAACCTAGGGACAAAATTCCTACTCCCAGATTGCCGTCCACCACACAACCTGGGATCAACAGTTTTCCGACGACTCTTTACTCTGCAAAGGACGGGATGGACACCCCCCAATAAAATGTCCCTTTCTCCCGCAGAAGAAGCACCTTCCAGTCTTGTGGCGCACCGCCGGTCCCCTCCCCCGGAATGATGTCCCTCCTAACTGCATAGGCTCCTCTGGACTGACCAGGGGAACCTCCATATGAGGGGACCTTGTAGGAGGTGGAGTCATCACAGGGAACGGAGTTGCCCCGCACCTCTCCCGAAGCCATCTGTCAATGCGAATAGCAAGGGCCATAGCGGCTTCCAGTGAGGCGGGAGGATCATACTGTGCCAACACATCCTTTAATTTGTCAGATAACCCTTGACAAAACTGACTCCTAAGAGCCGGGTCATTCCACTTGGTGTCCGTGGCCCACCTACGGAACTCCGAACAGAATTCCTCCGCCGGACGATCTCCCTGCTGGATCCTACGTAACTTAGATTCAGCAAGGGAGATCCGATCCGGGTCATCATATACGAGACCCAGAGCTGCAAAAAACCTATCCACTGACTGGAGAGCCGGGGAGCCTGGGGGAAGAGAGAACGCCCAAGATTGTGGGTCCCCTTGTAGGAGCGAGATGACAATTCCCACCCTTTGTTCTTCACTCCCCGATGACCGAGGCCGCAGCCGAAAGTACAGCTTGCATGCCTCCCGGAAAACAAAAAACTTGTCGCGCCCCCCAGTGAACCTGTCAGGGAGAGCTACTTTAGGTTCTGTTCCGGCTTGCTCCATGGGATACAAAACCTTGGACTTAACGTCCGCCAGCTCCATGGACAAACTCTGCAACTGCCGAGCTAGGCTGGCTACTGGATCCATGGTGGCTGGAGAGAATTTTTTTTTTTTTTTTTTTTTTTTTTTTTTTGTGTGTCGGTCGGTGAAAATGTCACGCTGTCTCAACGTACAGGAGGTCAGGGGCCTGAGCTGACCCTAAACAGGGGCCCTGACTAATCCCTCAACCTGGAGGTACTGTTAATGGTACAGAGGTCCAGGCCGCCAGCGTAACCCTAAACTCCTGAATATCCCTGAACCTCTGTAATCTAGTCCTGAGAAGGACCCCGATCACAACAATGGGGAACAGGATAGAAAATGCCCAAACACAGTACTAAACAAACGAGACAGTACAAGGGGAAAACCAAAAACCACCTTGCATACAAAAAACTCACACCACAATTACAGAGGGAACAACAACAGGTTAGGAGATAAATGATAAAGGGAGGAAGGGAAGAAACCACACCGTATACTCTTCGCTCCGAACTCCACCAAACAACGGTCCGCTCTGTAGGTCTGCAAGAAATGCTTTCACCGACAACTTCCCTATCAGACCAGCAGGTATTTGAAGGAATCCCAATCCAGCAGCATTAACTGCAGCTGGGCGAGGCAGAGCCTCGTCAAGCACAGAGGGAGAGAATTAACTCCCTCACCACCAAAACACAAAGCACCAAAAACTCAGCTGCGAGAAGTCAGGCTGTGTAGTCGCGACGATCTTCGTGGCGACACACCCGTGACAGTTACATCCTGTATTATACTCCAGAGCTGTACTCACTATTCTGCTGGTGGAGTCTCTGTGTACATACATTACATTACTGATCCTGAGTTACATCCTGTATTATACTCCAGAGCTGCACTCACTATTCTGCTGGTGGAGTCTCTGTGTACATACATTACATTACTGATCCTGAGTTACATCCTGTATTATACTCCAGAGCTGCACTCACTATTCTGCTGGTGCAGTCACTGTGTACATACATTACATTACTGATCCTGCACTGATCCTGAGCTACATCCTGTATTATACTCCAGAGCTTCACTCACTATTCTGCTGGTGCAGTCACTGTGTACATACATTACATTACTGACCCTGTGCTGATCCTGAGTTACATCCTGTATTATACTCCAGAGCTGCACTCACTATTCTGCTGCTGCAGTCACTGTGTACATACATTACATTACTGATCCTGAGTTACATCCTGTATTATACTCCAGAGCTGCACTCACTATTCTGCTGGTGGAGTCTCTGTGTACATACATTACATTACTGATCCTGAGTTACATCCTGTATTATCCTCCAGAGCTGCACTCACTATTCTGCTGGTGGAGTCCCTGTGTACATACATTACATTACTGATCCTGAGTTACATCCTGTATTATACTCCAGAGCTGCACTCACTATTCTGCTGGTGCAGTCACTGTGTACATACATTACATTACTGATCCTGCACTGATCCTGAGCTACATCTTGTATTATACTCCAGAGCTTCACTCACTATTCTGCTGCTGCAGTCACTGTGTACATACATTACATTACTGATCCTGTACTGATCCTGAGTTACATCCTGTATTATACTCCAGAGCTGCACTCACTATTCTGCTGCTGCAGTCACTGTGTACATACATTACATTACTGATCCTGAGTTACATCCTGTATTATACTCCAGAGCTGCACTCACTATTCTGCTGCTGCAGTCACTGTGTACATACATTACTGATCCTGAGTTACATCCTGTATTATACTCCAGAGCTGCACTCACTATTCTGCTGCTGCAGTCACTGTGTACATACATTACATTACTGATCCTGAGTTACATCCTGTATTATACTCCAGAGCTGCACTCACTATTCTGCTGCTGCAGTCACTGTGTACATACATTACATTACTGATCCTGAGTTACATCCTGTATTATACTCCAGAGCTGCACTCACTATTCTGCTGCTGCAGTCACTGTGTACATACATTACATTACTGATCCTGAGTTACATCCTGTATTATACTCCAGAGCTGCACTCACTATTCTGCTGCTGCAGTCACTGTGTACATACATTACATTACTGATCCTGAGTTACATCCTGTATTATACTCCAGAGCTGCACTCACTATTCTGCTGCTGCAGTCACTGTGTACATACATTACATTACTGATCCGGAGTTACATCCTGTATTATACACCAGAGCTGCACTCACTATTCTGCTGGTGGAGTCACTGTGCACATACATTACATTACTGATCCTGAGCTACATCCTGTATTATACTCCAGAGCTGCACTCACTATTCTGCTGGTGCAGTCACTGTGTACATACATTACATTACTGATCCTGTACTGATCCTGAGTTACATCCTGTATTATACTCCAGAGCTGCACTCACTATTCTGCTGGTGCAGTCACTGTGTACATACATTACATTACTGATCCTGAGTTACATCCTGTATTATACTCCAGAGCTGCACTCACTATTCTGCTGGTGCAGTCACTGTTTACATACATTACATTACTGATCCTGTACTGATCCTGAGTTACATCCTGTATTATACTCCAGAGCTGCACTCACTATTCTGCTGCTGCAGTCACTGTGTACATACATTACTGATCCTGCGCTGATCCTGAGCTACATCCTGTATTATACTCCAGAGCTGCACTCACTATTCTGCTGCTGCAGTCACTGTGTACATACATTACATTACATTACTGATCCTGTACTGATCCTGAGTTACATCCTGTATTATACTCCAGAGCTGCACTCACTATTCTGCTGGTGCAGTCACTGTGCACATACATTACATTACTGATCCTGTACTGATCCTGAGTTACATCCTGTATTATACTCCAGAGCTGCACTCACTGTTCTGCTGGTGCAGTCACTGTGCACATACATTACATTACTGATCCTGTACTGATCCTGAGTTACATCCTGTATTATACTCCAGAGCTGCACTCACTATTCTGCTGCTGCAGTCACTGTGTACATACATTACATTACTGATCCTGAGTTACATCCTGTATTATACTCCAGAGCTGCACTCACTATTCTGCTGGTGCAGTCACTGTGTACATACATTACTGATCCTGAGTTACATCCTGTATTATACTCCAGAGCTGCACTCACTATTCTGCTGCTGCAGTCACTGTGTACATACATTACATTACTGATCCTGAGTTACATCCTGTATTATACTCCAGAGCTGCACTCACTATTCTGCTGCTGCAGTCACTGTGTACATACATTACATTACTGATCCTGAGTTACATCCTGTATTATACTCCAGAGCTGCACTCACTATTCTGCTGCTGCAGTCACTGTGTACATACATTACATTACTGATCCGGAGTTACATCCTGTATTATACTCCAGAGCTGCACTCACTATTCTGCTGGTGGAGTCACTGTGCACATACATTACATTACTGATCCTGAGTTACATCCTGTATTATCCTCCAGAGCCGCACTCACTATTCTGCTGGTGCAGTCACTGTGTACATACATTACATTACTGATCCTGCACTGATCCTGAGCTACATCCTGTATTATACTCCAGAGCTGCACTCACTATTCTGCTGCTGCAGTCACTGTGTACATACATTACATTACTGATCCTGTACTGATCCTGAGTTACATCCTGTATTATACTCCAGAGCTGCACTCACTATTCTGCTGGTGCAGTCACTGTGTACATACATTACATTACTGATCCTGAGTTACATCCTGTATTATACTCCAGAGCTGCACTCACTATTCTGCTGCTGCAGTCACTGTGTACATACATTACATTACTGATCCTGTACTGATCCTGAGTTACATCCTGTATTATACTCCAGAGCTGCACTCACTATTCTGCTGCTGCAGTCACTGTGTACATACATTACTGATCCTGCGCTGATCCTGAGCTACATCCTGTATTATACTCCAGAGCTGCACTCACTATTCTGCTGGTGCAGTCACTGTGTACATACATTACATTACTGATCCTGAGATACATCCTATATTATACTCCAGAGCTGCACTCACTATTCTGCTGCTGCAGTCACTGTGTACATACATTACATTACATTACTGATCCTGTACTGATCCTGAGTTACATCCTGTATTATACTCCAGAGCTGCACTCACTATTCTGCTGGTGCAGTCACTGTGCACATACATTACATTACTGATCCTGTACTGATCCTGAGTTACATCCTGTATTATACTCCAGAGCTGCACTCACTATTCTGCTGCTGCAGTCACTGTGTACATACATTACATTACTGATCCTGAGTTACATCCTGTATTATACTCCAGAGCTGCACTCACTATTCTGCTGGTGCAGTCACTGTGTACATACTTTACATTACTGATCCTGAGTTACATCCTGTATTATACTCCAGAGCTGCACTCACTATTCTGCTGGTGGAGTCACTGTGCACATACATTACATTACTGATCCTGAGATACATCCTGTATTATCCTCCAGAGCCGCACTCACTATTCTGCTGGTGCAGTCACTGTGTACATACATTACATTACTGATCCTGAGATACATCCTATATTATACTCCAGAGCTGCACTCACTATTCTGCTGCTGCAGTCACTGTGTACATGCATTACATTACTGATCCTGCACTGATCCTGAGCTACATCCTGTATTATACTCCAGAGCTGCACTCACTATTCTGCTGCTGCAGTCACTGTGTACATACATTACTGATCCTGTACTGATCCTGAGTTACATCCTGTATTATACTCCAGAGCTGCACTCACTATTCTGCTGGTGCAGTCACTGTGTACATACATTACTGATCCTGAGTTACATCCTGTATTATACTCCAGAGCTGCACTCACTATTCTGCTGGTGCAGTCACTGTGTACATACATTACATTACTGATCCTGAGTTACATCCTGTATTATACTCCAGAGCTGTACTCACTATTCTGCTGGTGCAGTCACTGTGTACATACATTACATTACTGATCCTGTACTGATCCTGAGTTACCTCCTGTATTATACTCCAGAGCTGCACTCACTATTCTGCTGGTGCAGTCACTGTGTACATACATTACATTACTGATCCTGAGTTACATCCTGTATTATACTCCAGAGCTGCACTCACTATTCTGCTGGTGCAGTCACTGTGTACATACATTACATTACTGATCCTGTACTGATCCTGAGTTACATCCTGTATTATACTCCAGAGCTGCACTCACTATTCTGCTGGTGCAGTCACAGTGTACATACATTACATTACTGATCCTGTACTGATCCTGAGTTACATCCTGTATTATACTCCAGAGCTGCACTCACTATTCTGCTGCTGCAGTCTCTGTGTACATATATTACATTACTGATCCTGCACTGATCCTGAGCTACATCCTGTATTATACTCCAGAGCTGCACTCACTATTCTGCTGGTGCAGTCACTGTGTACATACATTACATTACTGATCCTGTACTGATCCTGAGTTACATCCTGTATTATACTCCAGAGCTGCACTCACTATTCTGCTGGTGCAGTCACTGTGTACATACATTACATTACTGATCCTGAGTTACATCCTGTATTATACTCCAGAGCTGCACTCACTATTCTGCTGCTGCAGTCTCTGTGTACATATATTACATTACTGATCCTGCACTGATCCTGAGCTACATCCTGTATTATACTCCAGAGCTGCACTCACTATTCTGCTGGTGCAGTCACTGTGTACATACATTACATTACTGATCCTGTACTGATCCTGAGTTACATCCTGTATTATACTCCAGAGCTGCACTCACTATTCTGCTGCTGCAGTCTCTGTGTACATATATTACATTACTGATCCTGCACTGATCCTGAGCTACATTCTGTATTATACTCCAGAGCTGCACTCATTATTGTGCTGGTGCAGTCACTGTGTACATACATTACATTACTGATCCTGAGTTACATCCTGTATTATCCTCCAGAGCCGCACTCACTATTCTGCTGGTGCAGTCACTGTGTACATACATTACATTACTGATCCTGAGATACATCCTATATTATACTCCAGAGCTGCACTCACTATTCTGCTGCTGCAGTCACTGTGTACATGCATTACATTACTGATCCTGAGTTACATCCTGTATTATACTCCAGAGCTGCACTCACTATTCTGCTGGTGCAGTCACTGTGTAAATACATTACATTACTGATCCTGCACTGATCCTGAGCTACATCCTGTATTATACTCCAGAGCTGCACTCACTATTCTGCTGCTGCAGTCACTGTGTACATACATTACTGATCCTGTACTGATCCTGAGTTACATCCTGTATTATACTCCAGAGCTGCACTCACTATTCTGCTGGTGCAGTCACTGTGTACATACATTACATTACTGATCCTGTACTGATCCTGAGTTACATCCTGTATTATACTCCAGAGCTGCACTCACTATTCTGCTGGTGCAGTCACTGTGTACATACATTACATTACTGATCCTGAGTTACATCCTGTATTATACTCCAGAGCTGTACTCACTATTCTGCTGGTGCAGTCACTGTGTACATACATTACATTACTGATCCTGAGTTACATCCTGTATTATACTCCAGAGCTGTACTCACTATTCTGCTGGTGCAGTCACTGTGTACATACATTACATTACTGATCCTGTACTGATCCTGAGTTACCTCCTGTATTATACTCCAGAGCTGCACTCACTATTCTGCTGGTGCAGTCACTGTGTACATACATTACATTACTGATCCTGAGTTACATCCTGTATTATACTCCAGAGCTGCACTCACTATTCTGCTGGTGCAGTCACTGTGTACATACATTACATTACTGATCCTGTACTGATCCTGAGTTACATCCTGTATTATACTCCAGAGCTGCACTCACTATTCTGCTGGTGCAGTCACAGTGTACATACATTACATTACTGATCCTGTACTGATCCTGAGTTACATCCTGTATTATACTCCAGAGCTGCACTCACTATTCTGCTGCTGCAGTCTCTGTGTACATATATTACATTACTGATCCTGCACTGATCCTGAGCTACATCCTGTATTATACTCCAGAGCTGCACTCACTATTCTGCTGGTGCAGTCACTGTGTACATACATTACATTACTGATCCTGTACTGATCCTGAGTTACATCCTGTATTATACTCCAGAGCTGCACTCACTATTCTGCTGGTGCAGTCACTGTGTACATACATTACATTACTGATCCTGAGTTACATCCTGTATTATACTCCAGAGCTGCACTCACTATTCTGCTGCTGCAGTCTCTGTGTACATATATTACATTACTGATCCTGCACTGATCCTGAGCTACATCCTGTATTATACTCCAGAGCTGCACTCACTATTCTGCTGGTGCAGTCACTGTGTACATACATTACATTACTGATCCTGTACTGATCCTGAGTTACATCCTGTATTATACTCCAGAGCTGCACTCACTATTCTGCTGCTGCAGTCTCTGTGTACATATATTACATTACTGATCCTGCACTGATCCTGAGCTACATTCTGTATTATACTCCAGAGCTGCACTCATTATTGTGCTGGTGCAGTCACTGTGTACATACATTACATTACTGATCCTGAGTTACATCCTGTATTATCCTCCAGAGCCGCACTCACTATTCTGCTGGTGCAGTCACTGTGTACATACATTACATTACTGATCCTGAGATACATCCTATATTATACTCCAGAGCTGCACTCACTATTCTGCTGCTGCAGTCACTGTGTACATGCATTACATTACTGATCCTGAGTTACATCCTGTATTATACTCCAGAGCTGCACTCACTATTCTGCTGGTGCAGTCACTGTGTAAATACATTACATTACTGATCCTGCACTGATCCTGAGCTACATCCTGTATTATACTCCAGAGCTGCACTCACTATTCTGCTGCTGCAGTCACTGTGTACATACATTACTGATCCTGTACTGATCCTGAGTTACATCCTGTATTATACTCCAGAGCTGCACTCACTATTCTGCTGGTGCAGTCACTGTGTACATACATTACATTACTGATCCTGTACTGATCCTGAGTTACATCCTGTATTATACTCCAGAGCTGCACTCACTATTCTGCTGGTGCAGTCACTGTGTACATACATTACATTACTGATCCTGAGTTACATCCTGTATTATACTCCAGAGCTGTACTCACTATTCTGCTGGTGCAGTCACTGTGTACATACATTACATTACTGATCCTGAGTTACATCCTGTATTATACTCCAGAGCTGTACTCACTATTCTGCTGGTGCAGTCACTGTGTACATACATTACATTACTGATCCTGTACTGATCCTGAGTTACCTCCTGTATTATACTCCAGAGCTGCACTCACTATTCTGCTGGTGCAGTCACTGTGTACATACATTACATTACTGATCCTGAGTTACCTCCTGTATTATACTCCAGAGCTGCACTCACTATTCTGCTGGTGCAGTCACTGTGTACATACATTACATTACTGATCCTGAGTTACATCCTGTATTATACTCCAGAGCTGCACTCACTATTCTGCTGGTGCAGTCACTGTGTACATACATTACATTACTGATCCTGAGTTACATCCTGTATTATACTCCAGAGCTGCACTCACTATTCTGCTGGTGCAGTCACTGTGTACATACATTACATTACTGATCCTGTACTGATCCTGAGTTACATCCTGTATTATACTCCAGAGCTGCACTCACTATTCTGCTGCTGCAGTCTCTGTGTACATATATTACATTACTGATCCTGCACTGATCCTGAGCTACATCCTGTATTATACTCCAGAGCTGCACTCACTATTCTGCTGGTGCAGTCACTGTGTACATACATTACATTACTGATCCTGTACTGATCCTGAGTTACATCCTGTATTATACTCCAGAGCTGCACTCACTATTCTGCTGGTGCAGTCACTGTGTACATACATTACATTACTGATCCTGTACTGATCCTGAGTTACATCCTGTATTATACTCCAGAGCTGCACTCACTATTCTGCTGCTGCAGTCTCTGTGTACATATATTACATTACTGATCCTGCACTGATCCTGAGCTACATTCTGTATTATACTCCAGAGCTGCACTCATTATTGTGCTGGTGCAGTCACTGTGTACATACATTACATTACTGATCCTGAGTTACATCCTGTATTATCCTCCAGAGCCGCACTCACTATTCTGCTGGTGCAGTCACTGTGTACATACATTACATTACTGATCCTGAGATACATCCTATATTATACTCCAGAGCTGCACTCACTATTCTGCTGCTGCAGTCACTGTGTACATGCATTACATTACTGATCCTGAGTTACATCCTGTATTATACTCCAGAGCTGCACTCACTATTCTGCTGGTGCAGTCACTGTGTAAATACATTACATTACTGATCCTGCACTGATCCTGAGCTACATCCTGTATTATACTCCAGAGCTGCACTCACTATTCTGCTGCTGCAGTCACTGTGTACATACATTACTGATCCTGTACTGATCCTGAGTTACATCCTGTATTATACTCCAGAGCTGCACTCACTATTCTGCTGGTGCAGTCACTGTGTACATACATTACATTACTGATCCTGTACTGATCCTGAGTTACATCCTGTATTATACTCCAGAGCTGTACTCACTATTCTGCTGGTGCAGTCACTGTGTACATACATTACATTACTGATCCTGAGTTACATCCTGTATTATACTCCAGAGCTGTACTCACTATTCTGCTGGTGCAGTCACTGTGTACATACATTACATTACTGATCCTGTACTGATCCTGAGTTACTTACTGTATTATACTCCAGAGCTGCACTCACTATTCTGCTGGTGCAGTCACTGTGTACATACATTACATTACTGATCCTGAGTTACATCCTGTATTATACTCCAGAGCTGTACTCACTATTCTGCTGGTGCAGTCACTGTGTACATACATTACATTACTGATCCTGAGTTACATCCTGTATTATACTCCAGAGCTGTACTCACTATTCTGCTGGTGCAGTCACTGTGTACATACATTACATTACTGATCCTGTACTGATCCTGAGTTACCTCCTGTATTATACTCCAGAGCTGCACTCACTATTCTGCTGGTGCAGTCACTGTGTACATACATTACATTACTGATCCTGAGTTACCTCCTGTATTATACTCCAGAGCTGCACTCACTATTCTGCTGGTGCAGTCACTGTGTACATACATTACATTACTGATCCTGAGTTACATCCTGTATTATACTCCAGAGCTGCACTCACTATTCTGCTGGTGCAGTCACTGTGTACATACATTACATTACTGATCCTGAGTTACATCCTGTATTATACTCCAGAGCTGCACTCACTATTCTGCTGGTGCAGTCACTGTGTACATACATTACATTACTGATCCTGTACTGATCCTGAGTTACATCCTGTATTATACTCCAGAGCTGCACTCACTATTCTGCTGCTGCAGTCTCTGTGTACATATATTACATTACTGATCCTGAGTTACATCCTGTATTATACTCCAGAGCTGCACTCATTATTTATTTTTACAGTGGTTAAGAAAAAAAAATGACAGGTAGAAATTCACTTGTTTGCAGATGAATAAAATAAGACACTGATAAATAGAATACTACCGCTAACGTCCATGTGGTGACATGATAAAATTTCATTTCTGCAGGTGCCTGTGCGGTGGATACCAGCGTCTATGCCATGGGAGGTTACGATGGGAGAGATCAGCTAAACAGCGTGGAGAAGTATGATGTTGAAAGAGACTCCTGGAGCTTTGTGGCACCTATGGCCCACCGGAGGAGTGCGCTCGGGGTCACTGTCCACCAAGGGAAAATCTATGTGCTAGGTACCTGAGAGGACTGGATGTACTATGTGTATGTGGAGATGTAGTAAGGAAGCTCTACTCCTTGTAGATGTGATGTCTAGTGTTGCCATCTAGATGTAGCCTCATGTACAAGAATATAACTACTATAATACTGCGCCCTATGTACAAGAATATAACTACTATAATACTGCCCCCTATGTACAAGAATATAACTACTATAATACCGCTCCTATGTACAAGAATATTACTACTATAATACTGCCCCCTATGTACAAGAATATTACTACTATAATACTGCCCCCTATGTACAAGAATATAACTACTATAATACTGCCCCCTATGTACAAGAATATAACTAGTATAATACTGCTCCTATGTACAAGAATATAACTACTATAATACTGCCCCTATATACAAGAATATAACTACTATAATACTGCCCCTATGTACAAGAATATAACTACTATAATACTGCTCCTATGTACAAGAATATAACTGCTATAATACTGCCCCTATGTACAAGAATATAACTACTATAATACTGCCCCCTATGTACAAGAATATAACTACTATAATACCGCTCCTATGTACAAGAATATTACTACTATAATACTGCCCCCTATGTACAAGAATATTACTACTATAATACTGCCCCCTATGTACAAGAATATAACTACTATAATACTGCCCCCTATGTACAAGAATATAACTAGTATAATACTGCTCCTATGTACAAGAATATAACTACTATAATACTGCCCCTATATACAAGAATATAACTACTATAATACTGCCCCTATGTACAAGAATATAACTACTATAATACTGCCCCTATGTACAAGAATATAACTACTATAATACTGCTCCTATGTACAAGAATATAACTACTATAATACTGCCCCTATATACAAGAATATAACTACTATAATACTGCCCCTATGTACAAGAATATAACTACTATAATACTGCTCCTATGTACAAGAATATAACTACTATAATACTGCCCCTATATACAAGAATATAACTACTATAATACTGCTCCTATGTACAAGAATATAACTACTATAATACTGCTCCTATGTACAAGAATATAACTACTATAATACTGCTCCTATGTACAAGAATATAACTACTATAATACTGCTCCTATGTACAAGAATATAACTACTATAATACCGCTCCTATGTACAAGAATATTACTACTATAATACTGCCCCCTATGTACAAGAATATTACTACTATAATACTGCCCCCTATGTACAAGAATATAACTACTATAATACTGCCCCCTATGTACAAGAATATAACTACTATAATACTGCCCCTATGTACAAGAATATAACTACTATAATACTGCCCCTATGTACAAGAATATAACTACTATAATACTGCTCCTATGTACAAGAATATAACTACTATAATACTGCCCCTATATACAAGAATATAACTACTATAATACTGCCCCTATGTACAAGAATATAACTACTATAATACTGCCCCTATGTACAAGAATATAACTACTATAATACTGCCCCTATGTACAAGAATATAACTACTATAATACTGCTCCTATGTACAAGAATATAACTACTATAATACTGCCCCTATATACAAGAATATAACTACTATAATACTGCCCCTATATACAAGAATATAACTACTATAATACTGCCCCTATGTACAAGAATATAACTACTATAATACTGCTCCTATGTACAAGAATATAACTGCTATAATACTGCCCCTATGTACAAGAATATAACTACTATAATACTGCTCCTATGTACAAGAATATAACTACTATAATACTGCCCCTATGTACAAGAATATAACTGCTATAATACTGCCCCATTTACCGTATTCTCCTGTCTTGTAGGTGGATATGATGGGAACACCTTTTTGGACAGTGTGGAATGTTATGATCCGGCACAAGACACATGGACAGAGGTGACCCGCATGATGTCGGGGCGTAGCGGTGTAGGAGTAGCGATCACTATGGAGCCTTGCCGCAAAACTCAGTGTGGAAGTATTTTTCCAGAGAAGCAACAAGATGAAGACAGACAGAGAGGCCACTGCATCTTCTCCAACTGCAAATAACGTTGCGAGCAGCTAAGATATTAAATCTCGAGCGTCTCCCCCCACACACTTACACATGGATGTAGTCTAGTCTACTTTCACCCGTGTACTCCATGATCGCCCGGTATTGTTCAATGCTTTTTTTTGAGGAGGGAGGGGGGGGGATGGGTGGATTTAAAAAAAAAAAAAGGATAAAATGACACTTTATAAACTAGTCAGTGTTATTGGATATAAAGTAATCAGTTTGTGAGTTTTCTGGGCAGGAGGCACAAGCGGTCTCTCCTACATCACCAGGTGCCATGTAAGTACAGAGGACAGTGACTAACGGCGGCAGGAAACCCATCCTGTAAGTTTACTGTGTAAAAACAAAAAAAAATCATGAATATTTGATCTAATAAGGTGAGAAGTTTAGAAGTTTTATTTTTTTTTTTTTGTTTTTTATGATAAAAAATTTTTTTTTTAAAGTGTTTGCAGCCCATGTGAATGTGTCCTTAGATCAATTGCTTTGGGATGGATAGTATTTGAAGGAATTATTTGCTGAAAATAAGTTATCACCTATCCCACTCTCATCCCACCGCAGTAACCTGCACGGATCAGCAGTACGGGGAATTTTTAGCCCCAATATGGCGGCAGGTTGGCCGGACCCTCGACCGCCGCTCCATTTATTCTCTATGGGGCTGCTGGAGAGTCCCAAGCGCAGCGCTCGACAGTCCCATAAGGGAATGAATGGAGTGGTGGCTCGTCCCAGCAGTCGGACCCCCACGATCAACTTATTACCTATCCAAAAATAGGTCATGACTTCTTTTCACCAAACAACTCCTTTTTAAAGGGGACCTATCAAATATGAGAAATATATAAAAAGTGACAGTAGATAAAATTATAAGACTTTTCTCAAATATATGTTGTTAGTAAATCCGAGGATTTCCCTCCGTATTATAGAGGTGCAGGTTTCACTTTATCAGGGTGGGCGCAAAATCTGCTCAGATTCCGGGAGATACCAACTGTGGGGGGAGCTTATTCTGTGCAGCATCTGAATGGTAAAGTGGATCTGTCAGGATTTGGCCGTAGAATATAATGGTGGAATTGAATCATCTACCTTCATAAATTCACTAAGAAAAAATGAGCAAAACACAAGTCAGACAAAACCTCGGCTCTTCTGTAAGCAGGAATATTGTTATTTATTAGTCATGTAGTAAGATGGTGGCGGAGACTTCTCAATTCTGTCTAATTCTTTTAAGACAGGCTAAACTTGCACCACCTACCGTGTTTCTCCCAAAATAATACAGTATCTTATATTATTTTTTCTCCAAAAGACGGGTTAGGTCTTATTTTCACACTGCACATACACATGTACGCACGCACGCTGCACATACACATGTACGCACGCACGCTGCACATACACATGTACGCACGCACGCTGCACATACACATGTACGCACGCACGCTGCACATACACATGTACGCACGCACGCTGCACATACACATGTATGCACGCACGCGGCACATCCGGTACATACCAGCTTATATCTCTTGTTCAGTTCCTCTAGACTCCTGCAGTTAAGACTTTTGGGGACCTCATGGTCACAAGTCCCGAACGGTCCTCAAGCAGTACTAAGCGTAGAATAGAAATGCTGGGGGCCCCTAAGAGAGTGAGGGCCCTGTGCAATTGACAAGCTTGCTCACCCCCCTCCCAAACGCCGGTTCTGGCTGTAACTATGGCTTATTTTTGGAGTAGGGCTTATATTTCAAGCATACTCCAAAAATCCTGCAAAATCATGCCAGGGCTTATTTTTGGGAAACCGTTTATTAGTTGTCTTACTTTTTGCCAGAAGCCACAGTGTTGGTGCAATTTTTGTTACACCCTTCATTTAGTAAGCCGTGCCCACTTTTAGCAAGGCAAGGTCAGGTCATACACTTTATCAGACTAACCACAAGAAGTGTTTGGCTATGTGCCCATGATGCAGAAATGAAGCAGAAAATTTCTGCAGCATTTCTGCATCTCCCTGGCAGAAAAAACGCATGCAGATTGTACATGCGTTTTTCCTGCAGAATACATGCGGAATACATGCGGATTCACATGCGTTTCCGCATGCAGATTGACAAGCACTTTCCAGGCGATAGCATCACTTGGAAAGTGCTTGACAACTAGGTCACACTGTATAAATCCATGCAGACAGCAAACAGCATGGATTTATACAGTGTGAACCGTAAAAATTAAAACAAATAAAGCTATACTCACCCCCGAGGCCCCGGCGTGGCTGCAGCAGCGCTCGTTCCTGTCTGGTTCCCGGCTGCCGGCATATCGCGAGACACAGCGGTGAAGGGCCTGCGGTCACATGACTGTGACGTCACCGCAGGTCCTTCAGCGATGCCGGCATTCAGAGAAAAGCCTTCGGAAAGGTGAATATAAACTTTATTTGTTATTTTATTCTTTTTTTACAGGTACAATGGTACCCAGGTCTGGATGAGAGTCTCCTCTCCTCCAGAACTGGGTACCATCCGCACATAGAGACGCATAGAAGCCGCTTGTACAAATGTACAGTCGCGGTTTCTATGCGTTTCAATGCAAGTCAATGGCGGGAGTTCCGCTGCGCTTCCGCAAAATTAAATGACATACTGCGGATTTTTGTACGCAGCATAAACGCTGTGGAAAAATCCGCAGCATGTGCATAGAACATGCGGAATCCCATTGGGGACCATGGGGTGCGGATTACCTAGCGTTTCACAAGCGTTTACGCTGCGGAAATTCCGCAGCATAAACGCTTCAAAAACGCTACGTGGGCACCCAGCCTTAATCACACATTACAAATATGCTGCAAGTTATGAGATTTTATTTTTAGGGGGGGGGCACAATTTGCACCAGAAGGCTGCCACAGTTGGCTTAATCTCCCCCCACTTTGTATAAGCCACCCACGTAAAGGAGAAAGATTGACTGACTGCTTTTAAAGGGTTAATCTGTAAATGAAGAAATCGTCTGCTTGTCAAGGGTTAATCAGATTGCAGTTGTAGTTTCTAGCTTTCTTCCCTTCCTGCTACTTCATAGCACACAGGAATCCATCTGATACACACACCTTCTGCTACTTAGCACACCGTCATCCGTCTTTTGCATGCAGCTATGCTGCTTGAACACAGGAATCCATTGAATACACATAGCTCTGCTGCTTCAACGTTACATATACACACATACAGCTCTGCTGCACACACACATACAGCACTGCTACACATGCACAACTCTGCTGCACACACCGCTCTGTTGCACACTTACACAAACTTGCACACACGCATCTATACACTCATTACTGCACACACACATGTTAAGTACAAGGTGCAAAGTTGTCATCTTATTGCATCCGTCACGCTTTCAAGATCCTTGAAGTCATATGACTGATCACATGCCTTTATCATGGAATGTCATACAGCTAATTAAGTCCTTTGATCTCCTGCCCGGTCGGTATGCTTTCTCCAGATCTGCAGCATGGTGAGATCTATGAAGTTTCCTTACAACTTCCTCACGTGCTTTCACGAATAGATCGGCATCAGAGAGAGACTTGTGGCCGCACAGTTTTTTCTTCAGTGATCCGCAAGTTACATGAGCTCAAGTCTCAATCACAGAGGAAGCCGCTTGTAAAACGAAGAACACTTTTTAGCAAGATTTTTTACCTTGCTAAAAAGTGCGTCTTCTAGTCAGGAATCAGGAATAAACAGTATCTTCTTTACCTAACTACATCTAGTATGAAGATAACTCCTCTGGTGTTTTCATGCTGCACAATATTAGTCTCCCCGTTCACAGTGGTATCTCCCAGATGAGAAGCAAGAAGTCTCACGCAGCTGTCCAATAGTGAGCGCAGAGAGCCCCAGCTTCCGCCTCTTAAAGGCCTAAAACTTTTATCACTAAATTTAACAGGAATTATTTTGGTTTTCCTGATCGTATACAATTAGAGAAAAATGTTATATTTTGGTCTCCTATGACATCATGTAGTGTTGGAGGAGGTGATTGGTCCTCTTTAAATTTGAAGTGTGTTGTTGTTTTTTGTTTTTTTTTTTGTTTGTTTTTTTAATACTTTTTGGAAAGTCAAAATTGTAGGTAGTTGAGATGAATTTCTTGTGAGCTTTAAAATGTCCTTTTCACATTTTTGGGCGCAAATTGAAAAAATTGAGAAGGGTATGAATTTTTTAATTTTTTTTTTTTTTTTATTTCCAATAAGATAATTAAACATTGAAGTATTCGTGTTCGATACCTTTTGACAATGTGTATATCATGTAGTATTTAATTTTATGTGTCCTATGGAATTTATTTTGCAGCTTCAGAGCACAATTTCGTTTTGAGAATCGGTTTATATTTGTGGTGATTTTATTTTATTTTTTTCCTTTTTCTTTTCTATATAAATGAAAGAATGTCTGAGCCTCTAAGTAGAAATTTGTCAGTAAATGATACGTGTCGGCAGGTTTCCCAGATTTGCTTTTAGCTGGACGGTATTACATGCGATTTCCAAAAAAAAGTTTTAAAACTTTCTGAAAACTTTTGAAGTTTTAATCGATTGGCTAAGACCAATACTGGAGATTTTCTGCCTCTCTCAGTGGTCATTGGGTCTCAGCACCTGGACCTCCACCGATCCAGGAAATTTTTGACAATGTCTTACGATTTTGAAGAGCAATTGATTCTTGAATAAAATATAAATTGTGAGGACCGGGGACTTGCTGACATGAACTACTTTAAAAATAAAATCCTAGGAGACCTTTCTATTTATTGCACAAAAAAACCCCCTGTAAATTCCAGATCAAAATTGATTCTTTCCCGTGAAACCTCATATTCATAAGATCTTTGGATGACAATATGGGACAAGGTGAGACACCCACTCCGACTCAAGGACAAATCTCGGATCTTCTCAAGTCTCTAGACATTGACCTAAAGAGCTTCCATCCATGGACGAAAACCATTGTCCAACTCGATCTCCGATCCTTAGATTTATAAGGAGGATCGTCCATCTGGTTAGACATCCACAGCCGATCACAAATACGGAACGGTCTGATCACTCTTGCAAATCAAAACTTGCAGAGAATCGTTTTTGGATTTTTTTTTTTTCTTTTTGTATTCCCTGTTCCTGCTGATAACCAGAAGATGGAATTTTTTGTAAAATCGAAAAACTTGTAAAATGTTTAAAATAAAATTTTTTTCTTTATCCAACATCATCAGCACTCGGCGGCCGGACTGACCTATACCTTCTAGTCATGTGACTGCCTACCGGGTAACCTCATGTCTGTCCGATTTTGAGCATCACTGGATAGATACTGGAGGTAAGGCAGCTACTGCAGGTGGGAAAATCAATTTGCAGGACTCCGGTCCGTCTGCTAGGTCAGTAATCTGTGATCTCCTTACTTCCCGGCTCCTTTTTTGACTAGCTGGGCTAGTGCAATGTCCTTTGATGAATCACGCCAGCCCATCTAATCAAAAAAGGAGCCGGGAAGTAAGGAGATAGGCAGAACGCAGATTACTGACCTGGCCGATGGACCGATCTCCTTACTTCCCGGCTCCTAGTGCAATGTCATTGGTGTGTCATGACACAATGGTGACATCACGCCAGCCCAGCTAATCAGAAGAGGAGCACAGGAAGTAAGGAGACTCGGAGGCCTCCCGTCCAGCGGTCACAGATTACTGGCTTTGGCCGATGGACCGGAGTCCTGAGAATCGATGCTCCCATCTCTAGTAGCCGCTGTTCTCTCTTCTAACTTTTTGATGTCTTGCCAAGGGCCACGAACCCTTCGAGTTTATACAGAAGTGTATCTAATGTATATATTGACAGATGTATAGGATTGATTTTAACAATTTTTTTGTTTTCGGGCCACGATGCTGCTTTTATTACATTGTGTATATAGAACCGAGTGCAGACACTTGTGTATTGTACAGCTCTGTTTTATTGGCAATGTTTAATTGTAATTTATCACAATTTTCAATATAAACTTGTTTAAGAAATGATAATGAATGTCTCCATTGTTCACTTACTAGATTAATTTAACCAGGCAGCTCACGTGGTTGATTCGCGTTCCCGGATCTCTGACAACGTTTCCAAACATTTCAGAATCACAAAAAAAAAATCCATCTAGGGTAAAATGGTTAACGTGAGACATTAGGGAGGGGAGAGGAGGGGGACGCAGCTGCAGATTCTCACTCGTTTCAGTGATACCCTATGAGGGGGAGCAGCAGGGAAAGGTATTTAACTTACAGCTCCCGACATAGGTCTGATACCGACAGCAGAACCAGCCTGTCTACAGAGCCGATATCATTGCATTACTGTAGGAAAACCTGGTCTTGCTGGCGTTAACCAGGTAAAATTGCTTTTGGTTCACATACCAGTCGTATGTACTGGAACTGTCACGACTTTTATGATCTGTAACTTGATAACCATTGTTTTTTGAGTGGGTGGGTCACCTTTATCAGCATTCTACAAGCACTATAGGTACCAGAACTTCCTTTCACCTTACTTCCCAGCATGCATTGCTCCTACCATTGTTCCAATGACTTGCTTGTCGAGAACTGAAAGCCCTCAGTTTGATAGACAGGAAAGCAGGAGCATGAGGGACAAAGACTCGTCCTTATTTATGGTAATCCATCTGCTGTCTCACAGGCAGTGGGCAACAAGTCAGATGGAAGGGAGACACCTAGTGGGTGTCAGTGGATTTGGCCTGGCTACTGCGACAAAGGCAGACACACTAATACCCACTAGGTGGAGGCCATCCAGGGTATACGCTGGATGACTTACCGTATATAGCCAGCCGGTTAGTTGACCCTGGCACCCAGGATCGAAGTCGGGGATCCCGAGATTCAAGGGGTGCCTTAACTCACCAAGGCTTTGTGCATGTGACAATTTTTTAAGTCTCATTCCATCTGGATTCTGCATGAAAAAAGTCCTGCAAGAAATGTACTCCGTGCACAGTAATGTCAAAACCACATTGCTGTGCGCATGTTCCATCTTGCGTCACTTGTTTTGATCACTTCATGGTTCGGAAACCATGAAGCAGTTAAAAGAAAAACGTTCATTCTTTAGGCGGCTTCTCCTAGGAATCTGCTTAACACTACAGTGTAGAATACAGAGAAAAAGACTCCGCAGCCGGAAAAAATGACCCTAAAAGCCACCAGAAAAGCAGCGTCAGGAAAACGACCGCCAGCAGAGTAAAGATGTCGTGTGAACATGCCCCAAGTCTGAGAACCCACATGAGTTATTGGCACATTTGTTCTCACCCTTTATTCCGGGCCTTTTGGCTAGAATGGGAATTTTTAGATTTCTCGGTTTGCGGTCTGGACAGTTTTTCACTTTTTATTTCATATTGTTTTCACTGTTTGTCCTTGTCGCATGGATTCTTCGGAAAGAACATGTAAGTATAAAACTTCACATTTATTTGCACTTATTAAAATTTTGTATTTTCAGTAACCACAGGACATCCACAAAACCAATGCGTTTTGACATCAAGCCTTAGTCATGGGGGCTTGATGAGACCATGACTAAGGCTTGATGCCAAAACGTGTTGGTTTTGTGGATGTGACGCGCCCCCTGGGCCGTGGGGTACCCGGAGCCGGGCCGGTAGATGCTGGGGGTTGTAGTCACTGTGGCAGTGACCCGGTCCGTGACCCAGGGCAGTCAATCCAAGGGGAAATTGTATATATAGGTTTATAATATCCGACTATGCCACCTGTGGAGTGCGGCTAATGAGGCCGCCGCTGCGGAACAGTCCTCTGAAGCTGGTGGTTTGGCAGCAAGGGTGGTATAACTTCCCACAGAAAGAGTGTAGCTTCAGGGCAGTGTGTGTGGATGATGGTGGTTGTGCAGGGTGTCGCGGTGCAGAAATAACCACAGAGTCCGTGCAGTGCAGTCCCAGGGTCATTACTCACAGTTGTCCAGATTACAGGTACCAGAGCAATCTCCCTCGTCGTGCTGTGCGTACTCAGTGAGGGGCTCAGTCCACCCCCAGATAGCTCCAGAGTACTTAGCAGGGCCCCCTTCTGTATGTCCTTTCTCTGGCCTTCTCCCTGCACCTCACACCCAGTGACACTTCTTCTATCCGGTGTCCTCGGGCCTTGGCGGGCGACATGTGTTCCGTCCACTGGGTCCTATGTGGCTACCTTCTTAGTGGGACTGGTGTGGACTTTTGGCTTACGGTACATAAAGTGCTGCAGCCTCCGGTTTGTAGCTGAGCCTTGCAGTTCTCCACTAGTTGAGGGACCAGTTCCCCTTATCTGGTCTGACCCCTCTACCTCCTGGTAGCAGCGGGCGTAGGGTGGCCTTCTGCACGGCCCGTACCCCTAGGGTCCCTTCACTCCTCGTTCCTGGAGTCTTTCCTGCTCCCTCTCCTTTCTTCTTCTTCCAGTCCTGGGCCTCACTGTTCAGGCCCGCCTCTGGAGCAGAGCTCATACAGTGCCTCTGCTCCTGTCACTTCTCCTCCTCTGACTGGCTTGGATTCCTAAGATGGTGTCTCTATTTTACACTCTCTCTGTCATGTGCTCCCAGGATCTACGTCCTCCACCCCATCCACTACTTAGTTCCCCCTCTCTAGGTGGTTCCTCCCCACTCCAGCCAGGGATCAGGGACACTTGTGCTCTCCCGTAGGAGCAATCTCGCCCTGTCCCCTGGAAATGTGGTGTAGTGGATGTAGTGTTATGGTCCTGAGCTGTACTCCTTCCTTACCTGAGAGTGAAATACCACACCTCTGGATGAGGTGCAGTACCTCTGTGGCGACTGAACCCTCAGGGGCGCCACAGATGTCCTGATGTTGCCGAAAATATTGAATTTTAATAAGTGTAAATGTGAAGTTTTATACTTTACTCTTTCCTCATCGCTGGAGAAATCTGTTCTTTCTGCATTTTCTCAAACTAGGGCGGCTCCGTGCAGTGATCTCCATCCTGACTGGGTGCAGCAAAATTGTATGAGCTGACTCTCCCTTATCCCACTATGGATTCTTCAGGGTGCGATTCCCTTATGGGTTCCCGATTGGTCTCTGGTGCGGAGAGGGTTCCTCTCCCCCTGCAGTCCCCGGCTCTTACCGATCTAGACTGAGCTCCTAGGTCCACTGGGCTGTCAGCAATGGTGGATGCTGGGAGCACAGCTGGCTGTCCTTAAAGAGGTTGGCCACTACATTTTTTTTATTAATTACCTTCCGTCAGGATAGGCCATCAATATCTGATCAGTGGGGGTATGACACCCGACACGACCACCGATCAGCTAGGGGCGGCTGGCGATAAGTTCTTGGTTGTTGCCGGAACACACCAGTGTGGCCGGGTACTGCGTATCAAATGAATAGGGGGTACCTAGCCGCGGCAACTATAGGAATAATGTGCTCCGCCAGCATCCCGAAACTTCTGTGTGGCGCCAGTAACAGCCGATCGGCCGGGGTGCCGGGTATCACAATCAGATATTGATGGCTTATCCTAAGGATTGGCCATTAATAAAAACTAGTGGCCAACCCCTTTAAGCTTCAGCAATGATAGGGCACCGATCCCTGACTCTCACTTTGGCCTTTTGGGCATTGGGTTAAGGTTGCCTGGGGGGCCATTCTTCTTTGGGTGCGATAGTCTGCATCCTGGTGCTCTTTTATTTTTTGTGGAACTGTTCACTTATATAAACATGCTTTTTTTTTTTTTTTTTTTTTAAATAAATATCCAGTGGATGCATTTACACTGTCTGGCCAGTAGAGGGTAGTGTTAGATTCCATTTTTTGTGTAAAGCAATGTTGGTTTTTAGGGGGAGGATCTGAAAAGTTCAACTTGTTAACTCCTTCTCATCCAAAGAACGATGTCATATTACAAAATCATGCAGCGCAAATAGTAGATGGCAGCAATATGCTTCTTACACTTGGCACAGACGCAGAGCTGGACTAGATTAGATAAAAGTTTTTGGAGGGAAAAAAAAATGCATCAAATGTCCATTAGCTGTCATCCTAGTATTCACTAGAAAGTACCTGAGCTGCAATATCAGCGCACAGCCATTAGAGGCACTGCGAATCTGAAACTTCCCTGTCCAGATGCCATATCTGCAGTGACCACAGCACCATCTGGTGGCGACATCCAAACAGCCTTTCCCTGCCGTAAGAGTGTAGAGAGAGATCTGTATTCCTAAACTCTGCTCCACAGCCAATAAGCCCGTCAGATTTTGCCTGCACTGCTTTATGCCTGTTTTAGGCTTCGCCTACAGCAATGTTCTTCATACTCAGAGTGTATGTGTGGCACCCCAGGGGTCTGGTTGTCACAGCGGTAGAAATACCATGTCTGAGAGCGAGCATGGGTTTTCCTGGTCAGGAGCATATTTGCATGCAATGCCTCCTGCCCCAGTCCAGGGAGGGGAGGAACCTGCCCTTTATCAACTGGATCTGGGGCGGGGTTAGTTAGTTAGTTCCAGAGAGAGGGACAGAGGAGCAAGGAGCCCTCTAGGAGTCAGGAGCTGAAGACCAGGGACTGGAGCAGCAGAGCTCATCCTGGCAGAAAGACGCAGAGAACCGGACACTGGAGTCTGAGGCTGTGAGGATATCTACATCCAGCAGCAGAAACCACCTGGCAGGGGATTTCAGGTCATCTGGCCATAGAAAGCCTGGAGGCTCAGTCACAAGCAAGGGATCGGCACTGCCACCGAGGAGCGGAAGGAACCAAAGGCCCCAAGTCGCCAGCCATACGGGTGAGCACCACACGGTACACTCAGGGACGTGGGCTACTACACGACTACAGCAGGGTAGCCAGGAAGAGTACAGTCAGACGGGAAGGCCAATACCTCCACCTGGCCAGGGAGACTCTTGTTCGCTCACAGACTGACCAGGCCTCTAATGTCAGCCAGTACTCCCGGCAGGGCCTTCTTCATAACCAACAGTAAAGACCCTGAACTGCACTGCACGGACTCTGAGTCATTTCTGCTGCGCCCACGCACCACAACCCTCACCATCTATAGACGCTGCCCTGAGGCTATACTCCTCCTGTGGGGAGTTATACTACCCTCTGCTGCGCACACAACATCAGCCTCAGCGGTCTGCCCCGCAGCGGCGGTTCTCAGTGACCGCAATCCACGGGTGGCGTAGTCGGACATTTAAACATTGCAAAACCAAATAAACAGGTCCGCCACTGGTTTGACCACCCTGAGCCACGGGACCGGGTCGCCGCCACGGATACTACAACCCCCAGTGTTACACAGAGACCCGGGTATTTCCCCACACACACGGCCGAGGGGGGCGCGTCAACTTTGGCGTAGTCGGCAGGATTTCGTGCCCGCATCCACTGGGTACTGCGTGCCTGAAGAAAGACTGTGATATTTACCGTGGTGAATTTTCCTGCCATCTGCCTCCATTTTCCCGCCGTTGGGCTCCATTTCTGGGACGCCGTGCGGGAAGAAGGGCGTGGACGCCAAAAGCGCGCGAGAGCTGAAGCCCCGCCTTACGCACTGACGCTGCACAAGGTCCTGGAAGGAGCCCAGCGGACGCCGACGTCACCAGCGCGCGACGCAAGGTCCTCTACCCCAACGATCGCCTGCGGAGCCGCGGCCTACGGAGAAGAAGCAACGGAAGGTAGGCCACGGTTAACTAGGGGGGAGGAAGACACCAGAAATGGAGGAAGCTGCCAGCGCTGCTGCTGCCGAAGTGATGCCGTTCACGATGCCGTATATCCCCGGAGCGGCATGGTTACCCCAGTACTCAGGGGAGTCGCATACCCTGAGCGACTTTAAAGAAAGACTGTATAGCCTCTTCAAAGTATATCCCCTGTCCGAGGAACAAAAAGTGAGCATCCTGACAGACCAGTTAATCGGAGCGGCCCAAAGAGAAGTGAAGTCCTGGTCAGCCAGGGAAAAGGGGACTGTAAAGGAAATACTGGCCCGTCTAAAGGACACTTTTGATACCCGCACCTCAGCAGAGAGTAAACTAAAATTTTATGGATGCAAGCAGCGGGCACAAGACAGTATACGGGACTATGCTTTGAATTTGCAGGAGGCCCTGAGAGCCATTAAGCAGGCAGACCCTGACAGCTTGCCAAATGAGGATAAGCTGTTGACTGAACAGTTCATTGAGGGTCTACAGTCCAGCGCCCACCGAACCCAGTTGCGTGTAATGGCCTTGCAGAACCCTGATTTGGACTTTGCGCAGTTCAAAGACAGGGCCATCCGGGTGCTCCGAGAACCGGCACCAGGTGGCGCTGTAACCCACAGGCGCCCTGCTATCACCTATCACCAGGAGGCGGCGACCTTGTCTGCAGAGCCGGTGGGAGCTGATGCACAGGCTTTGGACAAAGCCCCGGCTGCAGACCTGCACCATCAGGTCCAAGAACTGACCAAAAGCGTTGCCGCGCTAACCAGAACTGTGCAGTCTTTACAGGTGTCTTCCCCAGGAAAGATCGAGCTGGCTTCCAGTCCGGAGGACGTCCCTTGGAGCCGACGGAGGAGGATCCCATCGTCCCGAGGGAGGCCCAGCGACCGCTACAACCAGGACGGACAACCCTTCTGCCGCCGCTGCAACCAACCAGGACATATGGCAAGGTACTGTCATTTAAACGGGCCCAACCTTGGGCAGAGGACCGACCCCCAGGCATAAGACCATCAGGCCCATCTTCTGGCGTGATAAGTACGTAGGGGGACGACCGGTCTTGCCTGTGGTGCTGGATGGCATTCCAATGAGTGCCTTACTAGACACCGGGTCACAGGTAACCACCATCCCCTATGTGCTTTTTAAGCGGTACTGGAATGACTCGGATATTACCCGCTACCCAGATGACGATTTGAGCATCATCGCCAGCAATGGTCAGCCCGTACCGCAGGTGGGATTCAAAGAGGTGACCATCAAAATTGGTAAAGTTGAACTGCCAGCGCAAGGACTGATTATTGTGGACATTGACCGTCGTGAAAGCCACCCTAAAATAACCTTGGGTACTAATGTAATTGAAAATTGTCTTGCAGAGATAATTGTCATATTACAGCAGGTTGCGGTGAACGCCAGCTCCAGCCAGCAGCGTGTCTTACTAAAGGAGATCAGAGCCCCGATGAAAAGGCAACAGGTAGAACTGTCTGGTGGTGAGATCAGTAGTGTAAGAATGAGTGACCCGTTCCCTATCGCCATGCCCCCAAAAAGTGAGATGATGATCTGGTGCCGGACTTCTATCGGGTTAAGAGGAAGGGACTACCAAGCTATGGTAGAACCCGTCTATTCAGACAGTAGGCCCACCATTTTGACAGCACGGGGGGTGGTCGATGTACACCATGGGAGGGTACCCGTCCGTATCCTAAACATTGGGGAAAGAGAAGTATACTTGCTCCAGTATGCCACTCTAGCCAAATTGTTCACCGTTAACCAAAACTCTGTAAAGGCCGTGGAACCCTTGCCTCCATCTCAACCAGAGGAGGGTAACGGCTCCAAGAAACAAATGGAGGACTGGTGTCAGAAGCTGCATGTGCGCACCGACACCACTCCCTCACACCAAAAACAGGGAGTCTACCGGGTGGTGCAGGAGTACAAAAGAGTCTTTAGCAAACACCCGCTAGACTTTGGGCAAGCAAAGGGGGTAGAACACCACATCCCTACAGGAGACCATCCACCCATAAAGGAAAGATACCGACCTGTACCCTATGCACACTATCAGAATTCCAAGGGAATGTTGCGAGAAATGAAGGAGGCTGGGGTAATCAGGGACAGCTGTAGCCCCTGGGCAGCTCTATTAGTTCTTGTGAAAAAGAAAGATGGCACCATGAGAATGTGTGTAGACTACAGGAAGGTCAACCGTATCACACACAAAGATGCGTACCCGTTACCTAGGATAGAGGAATCTTTAGCTGCATTAAAATCTGCTAACTTCTTCTCCACTTTGGATCTTACTAGCGGGTACTGGCAGGTTCCTGTAGCAGAGGCAGACAAGGAGAAGACCGCGTTCACCACCCCGATGGGTCTCAGCGAATTCAACTGTATGCCGTTCGGGCTCTGCAACGCACCAGGAACCTTTCAGCGGTTGATGGAGTGCTGCCTGGGGCACAGGAATTTCGAGACGGTCCTGCTATACCTGGACGATTTCATCGTGTATTCCAAAACATATGAGGACCATCTGAAACACCTGGCAGAGGTGTTTGACGCCCTGGCAGGCTACGGCCTAAAGGTGAAACCCTCCAAGTGTCATCTACTGAAACCAAAGGTACAGTACCTGGGACACGTGGTGAGTGCTGACGGAGTAGCTCCAGACCCTGATAAGATTACAGTGATTAAGGACTGGCCAACACCCTCCAGCATAAAGGAAGTGCGGCAGTTCCTTGGGTTGGTAGGCTACTACCGAAGATTCATCTCTGTGTTCACCAAAATGGCAGCCCCTATGCAAAACCTCCTGTTAGGTCAGTCAAAGACCAAGAATCAGAAGCCGCCCTTCAGGTGGGACAAGCTGGAAGAGGAGTCTTTCCGCCAGCTGAAGATGGCCCTCACGGGGGACGAGATCCTGGCTTACCCTGATTACGCACAGCCTTTCATCCTCCACACAGACGCCAGTAACGTGGGGCTGGGAGCCGTACTATCCTAGATCCAACAGGGCAGAGAATGGGTAATCGCTTATGCCAGCAGGAATCTCCGGCCCACAGAAAGGAATCCTGAAAATTACAGCTCCTTCAAGCTGAAGTTCCTCGCGGTGGTATGGGCAGTGACAGAGCGCTTTAAACATTACCTTGCCTCTTCCAAGTTCACCGTGTACACGGATAAAAACCCGTTGACACACCTGGACACTGCAAAACTTGGTGCCCTGGAGCAGAGATGGATGGCTCGCCTATCCAACTATGAGTTCACCATCAAATACCGGGCGGGACGCACAAATGCCAGCGCAGATGCCCTGTCCAGGATGCTGAACTTGCCGGACGGAGGGGAAGATCCAGAAGAACTGGAAGAAATTGAACTCCCTGCGTTCCACCGTCATGGGATTACCCAGTATTCCCACCGTGTAAGGGACAAGCACTCTGCCATGTTCAATCCCTTACCCCACCACAGCTGGGCGGAGACGCAAGATAGTGACCCAGCCATCTGCCTGGTAAAAGAGATGCTGACACAAGCTGATGCCCGCCTTGACCCAGACGCTCCGGAAGAAACTAAACAGCTCTGGAAGGAGAAGAGTAAACTGTTTCTCTACAAGGGGAAGCTGTGACGGAGAATTGTCAACTCCTGGACACATGAGCTGACCTGGCAGATAGTGGTCCCGAGACGAGACGCGGCTATGGTCCTGGAAGCATACCACGACGGAGCAGGGCACTTTGGATGGAAGAAGTTGGAGTTCCTGTTGCGTGAACGGTTCTTCTGGGTAGGCATGAGAGGGGCCATTGAGAGATGGTGCAGAGACTGCGGCCCGTGCAACCTGAGAAGAAAGGACCGTGCCAGCCAGAAGACTCCCCTGCAGTCCATCATTACCAAGCAGCCACTAGAACTGATAGCCCTGGACCATGTGAAGCTGGCTCCAAGTAGGTCCGGGTATTTCTACGCCCTCACAATCGTAGACCACTACTCCCGGTTCCTGGTGGTGGTCCCTGTCAAGGACTTAACAGCTCAGACAGCAGCTAGAGCCTTCCAGCAGCACTTCTGCCGTCCACACGGGTATCCGGAGCAAGTGTTGACTGACCAAGGTCCAGCCTTCAAAGCGGAGGTCTTCCAGGAGTTCTGCAACCTGTATGGCTGCAAGAAGATAAGGACAACACCCTATCACCCCCAAACCAACGGATTGTGCGAGAAGATGAACCAGGTGGTTATAGACTTGCTGAAAACGTTGCCCCTGGAAGAACGCAGTCTGTGGCCTGAAAAACTGCCTGATCTGGTGGACTTGTATAACCACATCCCAGTAAATTCCACCAACTGCACCCCGGCTTACCTAATGAGAGCAAGACCTGGTAAGCTGCCTATTGGCCTGGATATGGTAGTCCTGACACCTGAGGACACCTCGCCAGAGGCAGACTGGGATACAGAATGGCAGCAGCAGTACCGGAAAGTGCAGGAGAGTGTTGAGAGAAGTCTGTCTCAAGCAAGAGAAAGGCAAGAGAGGACTTACAACCAGCATGCTCCCACTGCTCCCCTGGCACCTGGAGAGCAGGTCTTGAAGAGGAAGAGGCGGCTCCATAAGTTGGATGACCAGTGGGAGAAAGACCCGTACACAGTACTGCCCTCAAGTCACGAAAATCCGAAAGTATGGAGGAGAGAGCACAGCCACTGTCTCCAGAGACCACCTGAAGAAGTGTCCCGAGCAGCTGCAAAGCACTGATGAAGACCAAGATAGCCCTCAACCCGCAGAGGAAAGGGAAGAAATGGTCAGTACAGTACTCTGAGAATTTTCCAGGCCCTGGACACAAATTAACAACGCTATTGTGGTACCCGTCCTTGCCTTTCTCCAGCCAGACCCTCAAGTGCCTACAGAAGAGCAAGTAGTGTTGGGAGAGCAACCGGTCCCGGAGGCAAAAGATTGCATACCAGCAGCCCAGGAGAATCGACGCTCTGCTAGTAGTGAGCCTGCCGTGCCCGTGGTAAGCCAAAGAGTACGCAGAAAGCTGCCCAACCTACCCATAACATCTCCAAATACCTGTAGTGCAGACACTAGCGAGCCCCCTACACAAGGGGTAGAAACAGGGGACCCAGAAGGAACACCACCAGATAGTGTGTTACGTAGGTCCACCAGGAGCACTAGAGGGCAGAAGCCCGCTCGCTGGAGAATTTAAATGTGACCTGTATATTGCAAATGTTGAAATGTTTTATGTTTGTTGCATGAATAATAATTATGTTTTTCTAGTTACCCGACAGGGTTATGGACTGACAGGTTATGGACAATGAATAACCGGAACTGTACCTTGTAAATAGTTGCACCTGTAGAGTGCCCTTTTCGTGCCAGACCACAGAACAAAAACCCGTGGAGGTGGCTGAAGACGTGGTCCAACGCCGGATCATCGATGCCCTGTAGCCACCCCAGGGCCTACGTGGAGGGTTTGGGACGGGTCCCTCAAAATACATTTTGGGTGACATGGACACCTGGTTACGTAAGTGCTGTGACCTATAAAGACTGAACTCCTTGTATGTATGTTAATTGGTTATTGCTTATATTCTGTTACATATATTTTCTTAAAATGTGTTTAGTCCCGGAGTACTAAAATTTATTAGGGGGGAATGTGGCACCCCAGGGGTCTGGTTGCCACAGTGGTAGAAATACCATGTCTGAGAGCAAGCATGGGTTTCCTGGTCCGGAGCATATTTGCATGCAATGCCTCCTGCCCCAGTCCAGGGAGGGGAGGAACCTGCCCTTTATAAACTGGATCTGGGGCGGGGTTAGGGAGTCCAGAGTAGCTAGTTCCAGAGAGAGGGACAGAGCAGCAAGGAGCTCTGTAGGAGCCAGGAGCTGAAGACCAGGGACTGGAGCAGCAGAGCTCGTCCTGGAAGAAAGACGCAGAGAACCAGACACTGGAGTCCGAGGCTGTGAGGATATCTACATCCAGCAGCAGAAACCACCTGGCAGGGGATTTCAGGTCCTCTGGCCATAGAAAGCCTGGAGGCTCAGTCACACGCAAGGGATCGGCACCGCCATCGAGGAGCGGAAGGAACCAAAGGCCCCAAGTCACCAGCCATACGGGTGAGCACCACACGGTACACTCAGGGATGTGGGCTACTACACGACTACAGCAGGGTAGCCAGGAAGAGTACAGTCAGACGGGAAGGCCTACACCTCCACCTGGCCAGGGGGACTCTTGTTCGCTCACAGACTGACCAGGCCTCTAATGTTAGCCAGTACTCCCGGCAGGGCCTTCTTCATAACCAACAGTAAAGACCCTGAACTGCACTGCACGGACTCTGAGTCATTTCTGCTGCGCCCACGCACCACAACCCTCACCATCTATAGACGCTGCCCTGAGGCTATACTCCTCCTGTGGGGAGTTATACTACCCTCTGCTGCGCACACAACATCAGCCTCAGCGGTCTGCCTCGCAGCGGCTATTCTCAGTGACCGCAAACCACGGGTGGCGTAGTCGGACATTTAAACATTGCAAAACCAAATAAACAGATCCGCCACTGGTTTGACGACCCTGAGCCACGGGACCGGGTCGCCGCCACGGAGACTACAACCCCCAGCGTTACACAGAGACCCGGCTCTGGGTATTTCCCCACACATACGGCCCAGGGGGCGTGTCATGTGGACAAGTGGTGGGCAACTCACCAGATTATGATGGTATGGGATACTATATTTCCATAGCTTACCTTCCCTTCAAATATTCAGTTTGTGGCCATGTTTGGAAATACTCTGGTTTGAGCTTTTGGCCTCTGCAGTTCAATACAACAAGTATATCCTATCTTTAGTCCTATTACCGTGCCATAAAAGTATAATGAAGAACACCCTATTCAGGGGTGTTGGAATAGTGAAGTCCAGGGGGTCACATGGCGCAAAGTTGTGGTCCCCTCTGCCTGTTTTTTTTGTGTGCATTGTATGTATTATATGAGTCTCAATTTTTTGCAATTGGTTTTAGATAAACACTTTCAACTCTTTCTTCAGCAGTTTGCATGCATGCATGCATTACAATACACTGCAAGCTGCTCAGAGCCATTCAGTGTCAAGCCGGACAGATGGCTCAGGTTCCAGCTTCTCTCTTTTGTTTTTGTGAACCCACAACTAAGTTTAATGCAATGCACAGACTGGCCATGGGTGTCTCGACCAGAGCGTGACAGCCTCAGAGATATCTGAAGCTGTCATGCTTCAGTCAGCAGACCCGCAGCGGTCTGTGATTGGAGCGAGATCAACGGCCGTCTGCTTGAGAGTTTAATCTGATGGAATTGAATTAAATAGAAGCATAGATTTGTTTTCAGAAGAGAAGACAGCAGGTGAAGACTGGCACCAAGGACGGTCAGGATTGAGACTGAACGGAATCAAGCAGCTAGTAGTGTATTGTAAGACATGCAGGCTGCAGAAGAGAAAAATTGTTAACATTGTAAATTAAAACCAATTGCAGACATATATTACGATTCATAAAATGCACAAAAACATGCAAAGGAGTTCACAGCCTATTAAGGCTCAGAGGCGGCATTATTACTGTAGACAGCTGCCTGATGAGCTGTGACTGGTGATGATGCCAGGTACTCGTACCCCGGGCACACAGTGCTCAGCATACAGTCATGGGCACACAATCCTTGTTCTGTATGAGATTTCTGAAGTGATTTCCCAGCACATTTTTTCCACAGATGCTGGGAAAAGAGAACAAGATGCTGGGAAACTCGCACGTAAATACCATCAGCAAACATCCTGCACCGGCAGAGGGATGATGCCACTCGGATTTTCCACAGTTTTCTTCGCCATTTTACAGCGGAAACTGGAGATGAAAGAGAATGATCTACAAAGCTGCAGCGGACTATGAAGCCAGCAGAGAGGACTAAATACAGAAAAACACAAACTATACTCAAAAAGGAGGTGTACAAATCCAGACCCGCTATCCCTTATAGAGCCGGACACCATTTACTGACTTGGCCATTGGTATATGATAGTTTTTGATTGGTCTTCCTTCACTTCATCGCCACCGGAGCTGATAAGAGCGCACCTTTCTCCGGGGAATGATCATTGTATTCTGCGATACTCCTAAGGCTGCAAATGGCATGTTTCGCGGTTATTAGACAGCCATAAAACATGCTGGGATTGCTTGTGTTTGTCAGGCAATCCCCCGCATGTTTTGTGGCTGTCTAAAACCCCCGAAACATGCGGGGACTGGAACATGCCACTTGAGTTTGCTGAGGGTGCGCGGGTATGTACAGAGTATCGCGGGTGCGCAAGTAACGAGCACTAGCGCTCATCACTATTAATGAAGCAAAACCCCGGGTCAAAAAGTTCTCTTTTTTTGTATTATTTCTAGGATTTTTGGGTCTCTTTACCATGTTGTGTCACTATCTCTAGGTCTAAAAGTACTAAACAGACGCAATAAAATTATCAGGTCCGTCAACGGCAAACTGCTGACCGTTTTCGGTAGAGATTTGTTTGTAAACACACGAGAGAGTAAAGTAAGAAGATCCAGCACATCTAAAAGTAATTTTATATAATTCCATTGAAAGGATGGCGTGCCAAATAGAAAGTACACAAAGAGAGAAAAAAAAAGTCCCTTCATGTTAAGTCTATAGATGCTGACGCATTTCAAGGCGAACGCCTCTTACCCATAACCTAAATGAAAGAAGTCTGGTCGTCCGATGTGTCCGCCATGCCACACCTGATGGATTATTTTAATAAAAAATCTATACAACTTGTTTTTTTACATTTAAATGGAGTACAGATGTGTTGTGTTTTTTTGGGATTTGACACTTAAAGGGTTTTTTTTCCCCACAAACAAAGTTAATTTTAATCAATAGATCTTGGAATAATAATAAGTTCCACAATTGGATGTGTTTAAATAAAATGTTCCTGTGCTGAGATAATCTTATAAATGTGCCCCTGCTGTGTACTGTGTAATGGCTGTGTCTGACCGTACAGGGACAAGGTCTGATCATACCACATCTCCTGGGCAGGGGAGGAAGCAAAAGAGTATACAGACATTACAGCACGGGATCACAGTGGATTCTTTCTGTGAGGTAAAACATTTCACTGCCTGTCAAGAAATGTCTCACCTCAAAGAATCCCCTGCTGTAATGTCTGTATACTCTTTTGTGTCCTCCCCTGCCCAGGAGATGTGGTATGATCAGACCATGTTCCTGTACAGTCAGACACATCCATTACACAGTACACAGCAGGGGCACATTTATAAGATTATCTCAGCACAGGAGCATTTTATTTATACACATCCAATTGTGGAAGTTATTATTATTCCCAGATCTATTGATCGGGAAATCCCTTTAAGGTTGATTTGGATTTTAAAGTCATAAAAGACTAAAACTTACAGTAGGGATGCATCTGGGAATACAATTCTAAGGGTGAATTCTTGCCACCCTAGACAGATTAAAACTAATATTCCCATCGGGGAGATGATTAGGGCCAAATGAAGTTGTACAGACGAGGATCAATATCTAAAAGAGGGGATATGATTTGTGATAGATTCCGTAGGAGGGGGATATCAAAATTGGATATAGTGGATAGAAAAAAATTGCAACCAGTTAAATCCACCCCAAAAAAAACCAAAAACGCAATATTGGTGAACATCTCAAAAACATTTTGGAACCAGTTTTAGTAAGGAATTTAATGAAATAAAAACTATTGTTCATAAATATTTGCCAATGTTGTGTGGGGATCATTGTTTAAATGAAATCATAAAAGATGGCTGTCTCTTTTCTGCAAAAAAAATCCCCCACTTTATAGAGTGCGATCACGGAGCCTTATTACATTAAAAACCACAGAGATAATAGACCCCGGCTCACACCCGTAGGATTTTATAAATGTGGGGTTGACCAGTCTGCTTTATGTAAATATGCAAGACACATGAAGATTGATTTAGTGATTCAAAGTAATAAAAAACATCAGATAAAACCGTTTATAAACTGTAGGAGTGGTTTTGTGGTGTACTGCGCTAATTGTACGCTATGTGATGGCAAATACATAGGTTGTGCTACGCGAAAGCTACGACAATTAATGAGCACATTCAAGATTCACACAATAGGGAAGCAAATAATCCATCTAACGTGTCCAAACTTTTTTTATTTTTGCAAAAACAAGGTGGCAACTATTAAATATTGTAGACTTATTTAAGGTTTGTAAAATTGTATGTGTATTTTGTTTCTTGGGAATCATTCACATGCAAGTCCTTTTACTTTTTTTCTTTGTTGAGGCCTTGAGTGTATGGAGGGGGAGTCGAGTTATTGCTTTCATTAAGGTTACGAGTAGGAGACGTTCGCCTCGAGTCGCACCAACATCTATTTTCCTCTTTGTGTAGTTTCTATTTGACACACCATCTCTTTTAATTGAATTATATTTTTATACCTTTGGAATAAAATGTGATTTTTTTTAGAGGTGCTGGATCTCTAGTTTTGGACTTTTTTTTTTTTTTGCTTCATGTCGGATTTGGATTCTGTGCATTCATCGAGACAGGTGAGCTGGATAATCCTAAAGAAGATGCTGGATTTATCATTTATCTGTGGATGTTGGGATATTGTGAGGTCTGTGCTGATACCCAGCTCTAATTTAAAAGGGGTTATCCAGGACTATTTCCTTCCCCGATGGGCCTAAGAATTAACAGGCAGGTGGTATCTAACTACCTGCATGTTGTGCCCACCGCCGATCTCTGCCGGCTCAAGCTCCTGATGACAACTGTGTGGCTTCAGCGGACGTCACGTCAGCACTTCCGCTCTGTTCAGTTGACGGGGCGTGACTGCAAACATCATGCTGATTGACAGCTGGCTCCCTGCTGCCTAATTGTGGGGAGCCGGCTGTCAGTCCGCATGAAGTCAGCTGAGCAGCCCAGAGGAAGAAGAGCTGCTCTGCCGATAAAGAGCAGCTGAACCGCCGGCAGGAGCGGTCAGTGACCACTCTGATCCAGCGCCGGGTAGAACAGGCAGATAGTTGCCTCTGTTAGCAGCTACCTACCTGTTTATTTTTTCTTTTTACGATGGACCTAAAAACTGTCTTGGACAACCCCTTTAGAGCTCTTGGCCCCCAATATACAATTTGGAAAAGCGCCTCCCTCATCTATCACAGTCAGTCAGGGACCATGTGTGAGAGATTGGTCCCTGACTGGTTCACTTAGCATTATGTGATTATCCTATTTATTACATTGATGGCTGACCGTACAACACAAGCAATTGTTACTATCCACCTTTCGTGTCTCCCCCATTTCCTCATAGATTGTAAGCTTGCGAGCAGCAAGGCCCTCTTCTCCTCCTGGTATCTGTTGATTTATGTGATTATTGTTATACTGTAATGTCTTTTATTGTCTATACAAGTCCCCTCTAAAATGTAAAGAGCTGCAGAATATGTTGGCGCTATGGAAATAAAAAATTATAATTATTATAAGGCACCAGGCTCAGGTGCAACTTTAATCCTCTGAACCCTACATAGCTACAGAACAAAGCGCAGACTTGTTGGGAATAGACAGAGACTCGAGGTGTGGTTATGATTCAGTTCAGAAGCTGTAATTCATGATTTGGTAAGGTACAGAGGACAGTGCAATGTGATACAACAATTTCAGAAATAACGACTCTACAATTCTCAATTTTGTCTATATTACACCATATAAATATACATAGAATGCAGCTATGTGTCTCACCAGGAGCATTAACAGTATCGGCGCCTCTCAAACGTGAGGCGCCCACCCATAGAAGAAATGTACAATCTTAACATTACATATGTACAAAAAAATTCATTATATTTCCATTTTTTTTTTTTTTTTTTTTTTTATATATTTTGTTCATTATTTTAAACCACTCGCAAAACAGAATAAAAAAAAAAACTGTACAAGAACCATTAAAGGATTCAATTGAGGCTTAACCCCTCCACTGCCAGAGATGGAAGCTCCGCCCCTTCCTTCCTTCCAGCAGAGCAGGGGGGAAACTCTACACAGCCCCAAGGAGACTTTCCATAACGCTGTGTCGTAAAGTCCCTCTGGGGCTGCAAGAGTTAATAAATGATGGCTAAAATAGAAAAAAACAATTGCTACAGTACTGTGTACAGAAATGGCATTTCATCGTAATATTTTTTCAATATTATGTTTGTTTTTCATCCTAACAAATAACAATTTTCACCGCTTTTCATATCCCACACTGGAGGATGAGGAGATGTTGCAGCCCCCTCACTGGTGATGGAAGTCACCTAATTGCTTCAAATATTACACATCAATGACCCATGAAAGATAAGGAAAGGTAAAAACATAAGAAAAACAAATCAACTCTACAAGAAGTTTGGGGAGTTTTGGTAATAAATTGTATATCTGCAGCAACATTTTCATTTTAAATCCTATAAGGAAGTAATGACAGACGTGAGACAGTGGCAAATGTTAAACAGCTTAAGGATCCAGCAGACTACCTGTTTGCTCCATGTTTTCAGCATTGATTGACCATGCAACTGTTGCAATCAGCGGAGTATGAAACATTGAGTGATGGAACCGCCATGGGTACGACACAAACCCCATTCAAGGTCAAGTTGGATATTCAACTCCTTAATGTATTTTTTTTTTCTTTGATTATACTACCAATCATAATATTAAATACCAAATGCTTAGAGTGGGGTCACAAAGGAAAGGTAATAGAATTCTATAATGTCACACAGCAACATCTTATTATGCTGTAATGTATAGTTAAAACAGTAAATCTATGTGATGCATTGTCCTTAGCAAAGCAGAAAAGACACCCCAAAAGATTAGTCTGGCCGATGTAATTTGGAATACTTTTGCAACTCAATAAGTATTATTCTTTTTGCACAAAGTCGATATTCGTCTCCAGCAGTAGCCAACCGCACTCACATTAAAACTATGTTCAGCATTTAATACAAAAGAATGGATTTATCCAACCTCCATTTTAATCTAATAATTGAGCGGTTACCCATAATAAAGAAGATGTGAAAATATGATCTTTCTAGAAGCCATGTACTATTAGTGATGTTTCCATGGTGTCACTCAATATTAGAAGGGCATTGCTCTCTGTATAAACACCTTGAAATCATTCCACATCCCTTGGCGCCAGAAAGTAAATGGGACCTTCCTTGTTTATCACGCAGGGAGAACCTGGTGAATGTAAAGATGGACGTGAAGATTCCAGCTGGTCAGCAAAACGGAGAATATGGCGGATATACAATCTTAAAGGAACCACAGTAAAACATGTATATAAAGTAGCTATGGGGGCATAGTTTTTTTCTGGACTTCCTATAACTAAATACACTTAAAAAAAAAAAATCTGACTGTAATACTTTTAAGAGTCTAACATGGCAGCTAACAGGGAACAATAAATTACATTCATCGGCACATTGAATAGAGAACAGAGTTACGGTATAAATAACGTGTGTATATTTTTGAAAAATTCTCCTAGAGCCTCCCCAATGTGCATCATGGGACTTTTTGGGGCAAATGTTTTGATATCTGTCATAGTATAGGGTCATACGGTGCTGGCGTAGGGTTTCACTGCCAACAAACCAAATGGGCAAATATTTCACACACTGTTTGTGTAGGATGTCCTGACCGAGACGATAATGTCTTGTAGTACAACCAGACTAACTACCCCAAGTATAGGGGGATGAAATATCTGACCATGGTGTACCTTCTGAGCAGTTAGGTAGATTATTGGAGAGCAATCACCGATAGGGGGATCTTAAGATCACTTAGCCCTTTCAGACATTGCTGGAATCGGTCTCAATTGGCTTTTTTCTTTTTTTCCTAAGTATACAACACAGGCCATGAAATATTATAATCTAATATACATTTATCCACACTTGAAAAAGCTAAAATTCTCTGGTTTCCTGTTGACGAAACGTGGGGTCAACTAAAGCTCAATGATTGACCGTAAAACACTTGGTAATAGACTAGATCGACCCAAACACTTAGACAAACGTTTACGGGCGTGCAAATTCCAGGACGTGGTAGCGCACAACCCTACATAGAGAGTCATTTAGTGCCCCTACGCTCACTTAGGATTGCAATGAGAGACAAGCACAGTGACGGTGAAGACACTAGACAACATGAGGTGGGTGGTGGACATGTCTTCCATGACGGTGAATGGCTGATCTATTCCTCAATACAGGTCAGTGTCACAGGAAAGGCTGCAGTGTAGAACTTGTATAAGGAGGACATAAAGTGCAAAACTTAGACCTTTCATATACAGAAACTCAGCACCTAACAATGTGGCTCATCTCCGAGACCCTTGTGGTCTTGTATCCACAAACCTAGCTTCTTAAGTGCATTGCTAAGGAGAACCCAACAGTAGATTCATGCTGCCCGAACCACAGGCAACATGAATTCAACAACGGCTGCGTTATTGTAGCCGTGTATGTTAAACTCAGCCGGTGGTAGACCATGCATCTCAGATGGCTAGTCCAAGGTCGAACCCTGGTGGCTTCTTCCCGCTCCACTCCCTAGACTGACCTGTCTCTCCATCTGTGAGTGTATAGAGAGAGACCTGTCTACAGGTGCGGAGCAGGGAGAAACCGTCGTGGATTTTCCTATGTCTAGTCAACCGAAAGGCATAGTCCCTGGCCGACTTTTCCACAATATGTATTTTCTGTAAAATGGCGCTGCGTTTCAAAGTAAAACATACATGCAGCCAATAGCCGACGGCTCGGGCAGCTTGAATCTATTGTCAGTTTCACTAAAACGAGTGGTCTGGCATTTCTTGGTGACCATTTTATCCTGAAGTCCAATATTTTTTTTTCTGTCCACAAGGGGGCACTGTCATCTATAGGACAGTCTATGCTGCCTCTACTGGTTAGAAGTGGTATTACATGTTCCAGAAATTAATTTAAACTTTTAAAAAAAAAGCAAATTGTAATACAGGAAAACTGACACCTTTGGATAAGATATTAAATGACGGACAATTACTGCAAACCTAATATAATAAAAAGTAAACATTTTTTACATTGTGGCAAAAACAACTGGGTCGACTATATAATGGTTTACCGACCCCCCCGAAGTGCCAGTTAGCTAGCCCCTCGTCTCCATCACACTACAAGTTAGTGAGGCAACAAAATGTGCCATGCTGCTCCTTTGGGCTTATTAGCGGAGCTAAGGGGGATCACATATGTGACGTGATGTTTTCACAACCACATGATTTGCACTTTGGCATCCTCAGCATGGTCGGAGAAAGATGAACCTAGCGAGGCAAGAGACTCCAAAGTAAACGGGGATTTGATCTTGAGACAAGTCCGCTTTAATAACTTTCCTCTTAGGCACAGTTATTCCATAAAGTGGAAAAGCAATAAAGTTATTAGCCGTTTTCCAGGTTTCTGATAGTCATGAATTAAAGATCTCAAGGGTGAGAAGCTCGGCGGCTCTACATCAGGTCACCGTCTGTAACAACTGCTGTGCCCAGTCAAGAGATAAGTCATCGTAAATGCTTGGTGCCCATTATATTGCCACAATGTGAAGTGTAGATGCCTGGTGACCCCAGAAATCATATCTCCGGGTGGTAGAAGGACATTCATAAGATATATCTGCCATCTGTCTACTTTCAGAATATCAACATTCACAAAAGTTATCATTTCCACACTCATACGACCACATTACCCACCACTCGGGGCAAGCCGAGTGTCCGCGATAGGCTCAGTCTCTATGTACAATGCTCGGTAATTATATTCTTTGGAAGGATGCAAGCCACATAGAAAATAAAAGTATAAACGCACCGTGATTTGCCAAATGGTAACAAGAAAAAAAAAGGAAACTTTTTGCAATTTTTTTTTAAACTCTCCACTTCCCTCCCCTGGACAGCCCTTTCACATAAAATAAAACACAGATTGAATGTTTCATGAGATTATGGCAAATTAATTTTGGCTTAAGGCAGATGGAGCGATAAAGAAAATAGATATATATTGCTGTCTGTAAGCTGCGTCTCAAGATAATAAGAGGGTAAATATCAGAATATGCAGTCGAAGACGGGGGTCAGATTGGCTTAACCATTATTCAGAAAAATATCTATTGACCACCTCAACTGGGGAACGGGTCAAATCATGTCTCCAATCTGAAGCCTGACCATATGCTTTAGATGGCTTTTGGTTGAGCGAGGGTTCGGCCCATTTTTTTGGCAGGCAACAATCTTGCCCGTTTCTCCAATATACAGGAGAACCGCTGCCAGGTATCTCCCAGAGAATGAAGGCTCAACAGTCCCAGATGCTTTAGATGGCTGTTGGTTGAGTGATGGTTCGTCCGATTGTTTGGCCGGAAGTAATCTCGCCCGTCTCTCCCATACACGGGAGTGATCGCTCTGCTGAGAACTCCTTTATAATCTATAAGAGCTGCTGCCAGGTATCTCCCAGAGAACAAAGGATCAAACGTCCAAAACCGGACATGTCGAATCCTCATCTCCTCCGACATTATCTGTCGGGGGTAATCCCATACATATGACAACCGGGTCAGCGTCGGTGGAGCCCAGTAGGCATTGGGATGAAGTAAAAGATGGTGCTAAAGCGGAGTAATATGGGAGCATTGTCAGCTTTATAGACATCGGATTGACCATTATGGGGTTTAAAAAAAAAGCCACCACCAATACGTATCAGAATTGGAATCTGTAAAGAGATATAATGGGGGCAATGGTTGGTCATAACCAAGACTGTGTTCTTGTAGGACGTCTGAGGAGGTCCTATTGTCTGGATTCTCATCAACAAAAAAAATACTATTTCTAAGTTGTAGATCAGTCAAGGACGGAGCTTAAAATTTACAAGTGAAGGTCTGCCGAGCGCGAAACACTATAGAAAAGGGATAAAAGCGAATGGAGTTATCTGATAGTCTACTCTACACCTCCGAAAGGCAAGTAGTAAGGGCAGACGCTAGCCCAGCAGATGACTTGTAGAAAATAACCCAGCCGTTGGCAGTTGATAGACACGATGGTTTGCAGCCTGAGAGTTAACAGAAAGCCAGCAGAGTTTTTACTGTATTGACTCGCCCCTATCTTGGCAGAGGAACATCCCACGAAATGATTTCTAGTGATATTACCCTATTAGGAACAACGAAAACAATTTTGGAAAATTATTCTTTCATAGACGCAGCTTACAGATCTGCAAGAATTTTTGGCAACAAAAATAAATACAAAAATATATATATAAAAAAAAAAAAAAAAAAAACACAAAAACATGAAATACGTTAAAAAAAGTGTAAAAAGAAAGCGATAAACTGCTGGTGGAAAAAGTCAACAGGTTAAATCCCACAGACACTTTTGCAGCTTGCAGTCTCCAAAAAAAAAAAAAAAAAAAAAGCTTTGCTTGCTGTGAGTGTATTGCCAGGACGTGCAACATTAAAAAAATTACGCTTGAGGAAGACTTTCAGCCAAGCTGCAAGAGGCTTTTACATTGACAATCATTCTGTTCCCCGTCTATTAGTCCTTTTTATTTTATTTTTTTTCATTTTCTGCTCACGATAAATCTATGGCGTCGACGTGGATCTCATGAGAGAAGGCGATCAATAAATTATAAGCATTTAGAAAATATATATTATATATATATATATATATATATATATAGATATATCTATGTTACGAGAGTAAAGAGGATAGATTTAAATAAAATATTACTATTTTTTTTTTTTTTTTACTTTTTTTTTTTCTTTTTATACCAAAAAAAAAATAAAAAAAACAAAAATGTGTCTGTTGGAGGCTAAATGATTCCACATTCGTTACCGTTTGGCTACGAAACAGAGGGTGACAGATCTTCTCCTTCCACCTTGTACCCCTGGGGAGAATCTGAGCACCATGTACGTGTTTTTTTAAAGGACACGAGTCCCATGAAATCTTGTAGCTCTGCTCCTGTTCGACGATTACTCAGAAGCCTTTGCCACGGGAGCGCCATTTTGCCACACAACTAAAGACACAAAAATACACATACATAAAAGGCACAACCCTTCCTTGTGATTCCTAACTCACCCCTGCAAATAAAAATTTAAAAAAAAAAAAATTATGATCCACAGGAGTGACCCCGGCATGGCCAAGTGAGTAGGAATTTTCTTTTGTAGTCTTAAAAAGCAAAAAAAAAGGAAGAATAAAAATAAATGACAACGTTCCACTGTATGAAATTAAAGGAAAATTGCATGTCTTTTTTTTCGGTTTAGTTCTCAATGGGTTTTTGTTCTTTTTTTTTTTTTTTTTTTCCTGAAAAAAAAAATGGCTTTTTGCTGCATGCGCAAATATATAGAAATGAAAACTTATTTTTTCCTTGTTGCATCAGTTCAAAAAAAAAAAAAAAAAAAAAAAGGAAAGAATTTTTTTCTTTTTTTTTTAAAAAAAAGGAATAAAAGTATTAAAAATAAAAATAAGTTAGTTTTTTTTTTCTTTTTTTTTTTTCTTTGTAGAGCGTGTTGTAACTTTCTTATGGCAACAAACTCCTATTCTGTGCAAAGTATCTGAATCTACAGTAATTGTGTTTGTTCCCCTTGAGAATACAAAAAAAAAATACAACAACAAAAAAAAAAGACAAAAAAAATGAAAAAAAAATAAATAAATATGAAATTCGAAATAAACCACATTTTTGATCTCCGTGTAAAATAGTTCCTTGTGTTATTAAGTTACGTCTTTAGAGTTCTCAAGTGTCAATAAGGTTCAGGACTCCACCGGAGACGTGTTTTCCGAGGAGTCGTCAGTCTGTTCTACTGCTTCTTCTTGTGTCGTTGTGTCCTCCTCGATTTCTGGATGGTGCTCTGAGATGTCCGGGGTTTGGAGAAGACCCTCTTCTTCCTCGATGCCACTATTTCTGTCCTTGTCAGACTCTTCTGCTTCCTCCTCCAACGTCAGCTCAAACTGGAACTTATCGATGCAGGATTCCTCATCTTTATCCGGGTCATCTGGTGGTGGAGATGGACTCTGGGGGATCATGCCCTGGTACCAATCCCTGTTGTCCTCCAATGTGTCCAGGATATCCTGAGCGTCCGGGTGTACGAGATCAGCCCATGTTTCCCACAGAGGGTGGACAATATAATCAATGAAGCCAACCTAAAAATGAAGAGAGATCCATTACATTTGCAATTACTGCCAAATCTAAAAGTAGCCATATTCGTAAAGATTCTCCCTCGAATACATAAGGACTTTTCTGGATATGGGTCTGCACAATATGAAGAGCCTCTCATCCCCAACTGAGAAATGTGAATAATGAACAATAATTGTTCCAACTTTAAATCATTAGCTCCATCTGAAGTAAAATAGTTCAGCTCAATAGCCATAACCGTTGAGCGATTGGCCAATCTCAAGATGATGATGATGACCAACTGATTTCTAAAGAAACCTTGATTTCTATTGAGTTGATCACCTCACCCCGTGTGGCAACCTTTCTTGACCGAAGATGGGTCTAAATGAAACCTCAACAATTCCAACCCCTTTACCCTCACTTCAAACAAATGACCTATCAGAGGTTACCCTCATGTGCCATAGACATGTTGGGGGTTCCAGTCAATTCAGACGGCATCTATTGACACTGTAATGTGTCTCGTGGATACCTTGACTCTACTTGACATGAAACTTGGGTTGGATGGGTTATATCCCACCAGGAGACAAGTGTCATCAGGTATGGCCACCAACTCTATAGAAACATGTCCTTTTGGCAGCAGAGACCATGGTTCTAGGGGGGCAATCCTCCTACCCAATCATACATGACCTAATAAAACCATTTTTGGAGGGAAAACAAGGGGTTTCCAAGACCCAATAAATAATCTCAAATCAGTGGTAACATCTACATCATGTAAAGTGTCCAACCATGAGCATAAGTCTCGCCAACCATCGGCATCAGTGACGAATCTTCTCATCGATTGAGGACATCCCCGTTGGCCTGGTTTCTAATACCATAATAGAAAACATGAATAAAACTCACAAAAAGTTGGGATAGAAGAAAAAAAACCTCAGCTTCTCCAGCATCTACACTGTGTGCAGAATTATTAGGCAAATGAGTATTTTGATCACATGATACTTTTTATCATATTGTCCTACTCCAAGCTGCAGAGGCTTGAGAGCCAACTCCCAATTAAGTAAATCTGGTGATGTGCATCTCTGTAATGAGGAGGGGTGTTGACTAATGACATAAACACCCTATATAAGGTGTGCTTAATTATTAGGCAACTTCCTTTCTTTTGGCAAAATGGGTCAGAAGAGAGATTTGACGGGCTCTGAAAAGTCCAAAATTGTGAGATGTCTTGTAGAGGGATGCGGCAGTCTTGAAATTTACAAACTTTTGAAGCGTGATCACCGAACAATCAAGCGTTTCATGGCAAATAGCCAACAGGGTCACAAGAAGCGTGTTGGCCAAAAAAGGCGCAAAATAACTGCCCATGAATTGAGGTAAATCGAGCGTGAAGCTGCCAAGATGCCATTCGCCACCAGTTTTGCCATATTTCAGAGCTGCAACGTTACTGGAGTATCAAAAAGCACAAGGTGTGCGATACTCAGGGACATGGCCAAGGTAAGGAAGGCTGAAAAACCACCACCTATGAACAAAAAACATAAGATAAAACGTCAAGAATGGGCCTAGAAATATCTTAAGACTGATTTTTCAAAGGTTTTATGGACTGATGAAATGAGAGTGACTCTTGATGGGCCAGATGGATGGGCCAGAGGCTGGATCAGTAAAGAGCAGAGAGCTCCACTCCGACTCAGACGCCAGCAAGGTGGAGGTGGGGTACTGGTATGGGCTGGTATCATCAAAGATGAACTTGTGGGACCTTTTTGGGTTGAGGATGGAGTGAAGCTCAACTCCCAGACCTACTGCCAGTTTCTGGAAGACAACTTCTTCAAGCAGTGGTACAGGAAGAAGTATCGTTCAAGAAAAACATGATTTTCATGCAGGACAATGCTCCATCACATGCATCCAACTACTCCACAGCATGGCTGGCCAGTAAAGGTCTAAAAGAAGAAAAAATAATGACATGGCTCTCTTGTTCACCTGATCTGAACCCCATAGACAACCTGTGGTCCATCATAAAATGTGAGATCTACAGGGAGGGAAAACAGTACACCTCTCGGAACAGTGTCTGGGAGGCTGTGGTGGCTGCTGCTTGCAATGTTGATCGAAAACAGATCAAGCAACTGACAGAATCTATGGATGGAGGCTGTTGAGTGTCATCATAAAGAAAGGTGGCTATATTTATCACTAATTTTTTTTTGTTTTTGCATGTCAGAAATGTTTATTTCTAAATGTTGTGCACTGATATTGGTTTACCAGGTGAAAATAAACAAGTGAGATGGGATTATATTTGGTTTTTATTACGTTGCCTAATAATTCTGCACAGTAATAGTTACCTGCACAAACAGATATCCTCCTAAGATAGCCAAATCTAAAAAAAAAACACTCCAACTTCCAAAAATATTAAGCTTGGATATTTATGAGTCTTTTGGGTTGATTGAGAACATAGTTGTTGATCAATAATAAAAATAATCCTCTAAAATACAACTTGCCTAATAATTCTGCACACAGTGTAAACAGCAGTGAATGGCATCATTTTGGAAGGATCTCATGGCCAACGTCTTAGCTTTGATCCAGTGAGTGATCACATTAGTTCCATGCCAATGCCATGTATCACGTGCCGCGTAGTCCCGGGGTTAGAGCTCCTCCTGTGTCTTGGCAATGGACATGAATGTCTGACTCTCGCCCTGTGACTCAGCACACGTACTTGGATTGAGCATGGAGACGTGACGACAGAGGACATCATGATGCCCATCCAGGCTGTTTCATCTCAGGCCAAAACACCCTGTGAATGTTCTGCTGGCATTGTGATATGGCCCCATGTGATGATGGGAAGCTGATGGCAGTATTATTATTCAGGAGGTAACCAGTAACTTCCCGGCTGTTCTGGAATTAGAAGCTCAGCTCTAGGCTGCTATATGTTGCTTAGAATTGTGAGCAGGAGACACAGGTCACTAATCTCCTGTCCTATGAGAGTTATATAATTAGATCTGCTTGTACTTTGTAAGTATATGAACCAGGTGATGAAGAAATGGAGGCCACATCAGCTACAGAAGTCGTCACCCAGCTTTCATGCAGTCCTTATTTTGTGTTCTCTATAGCAGTAACATATATGGTGAGGAAGTACACAAAGTGCAACCAGACCATACAAATTGTACTTACATTTCAAAATGGTAAAATGGTGGCATAGGAATAATCCAAACGATATACCTAAAATATCACATATCTATCCGTCTGTCCATCCAGAGCACAATTATCGATCTATAGCAAATCTATCCATCTTATATCTATGTGACGTTCTCATACTGTATCCAGCTATTCATTCATCTATTGCATAGCCATCCAGAAACCTACCTCTCCTTTCAGCTACCCACCCTCCGAACCATCTGTCCATCTACCTACCCATCCACTCCTCCATCCATCCATTCACCTCCCCACCCATCCAACCAACTATATACCTCTCCACCCATACATTCACCTACCTCTCCTTTCTTCTTCCCACCCTCCCATCCATCCATCTGTCCAGCCACCTACCCATCCACCCACTCCTCCATCCATCCTCGTACACATCCATGCACCTACCCCTCCATTCATCCACTTAAACCTCCATCAATCCACCTCCCCCTCCATCCATCCCCCTACCACTCCATCCATCCAACCACCCATGTACCCCTCCATCCATTCACCTACCCCTTCATTCATCCACCACCATCTGCTCACCTGTGATTTTTCCACAGAGGCCGTGTGCTTGTCACACATGGGGCTGATCTCCATGCCTCTCTCTCGCTCTTTGTCTCCTTGTCTGAAGAACTCCTCCAAGATGCGATCCGTCCACTGACGATACAGCTCGAGTGGTTTGGTCGGGTTGCTGAGGTCAGCACAATGCACCATGTTGCGGAGAACCTGCAACAAGGAAAGAAGCGAAGGGCAGATCTAGTTAGGGTAATATCTGAAGGGTAACAACCAGTGGTGGCAGGCATTGCGGTGCCTCCTGGCGCTGTCATGGTAAAGTAGTCCATTTGCATGGGATGTTCATCCTTCTATCACCGAGTGTCATGTAAAATGCATAAGACCTACATCCCACCCATTATGTCAGGTACTGGTACTCGCCTGTATCCGATCTGTGTAGTTATCCAGCAGTAAGACACCAGAACTGGTCACCTTTTTGGTCTCCACCATTGTCTTCAGGTCCGCTAACAAGCTCATGTGTTTGGACATATCTGTAGCAAGGACCTGGGGAGTTAAGACAGAAAATCTCACACACATATCACAGAATAGGACAAGGGATGAATCAGGGAGAAAAAATAAAGTCTTGTTACAAAGGAGCCAACCATTCGGTCTGACTAATAATCCAGAAACAGGAGGACAGCAGTGAGGACGGGTGACTATAACCACTTGTTTCTATATTGGAGTGTGATTTTCCTTCTTCTAGTTTTCTAGTGACCCACAGACCCCTGTGCTATATATGAAGTCAGCAGCACCACAAGCACGTGAAGGCTTATTACCATGTCAATCACCATCTTCCTCATCGTCTGACGTTGACGTTTCGTCAGGTTCTGGAAAATGTCACAGTTTTCTTCCTGCAGGAGCTTAAATCCCACGGCCAGATGATGATTCTCCAGCACGGACTCGTCATTGTACATCAATGCCAGCTCTGAATCTACGTGTCAGAAAAAGAGGAACGTTCAACGAGTGGGACCCCGGAGTGACCCACAAGTCATCACACAAAGCTTTTTGTAGGGTACAGGGGTATGTGGAGCTTAATTATGGGACCTACGACACTTGGGATTATGGGACCTACGACACTTCTGGCAAAGGCAATGCCCATATTTCCCTTGTGTCCAATGACTGACTAACTACCCATCAACCTCTCTGTGATCGGAAACTGATGATGGGCAGGTATTACTGTGAAAAGATCAATAAAGTCTCAAACCGCGTAAGAAATGGTAAAGATTATGCATTTTGGGGTTGGAGGAATTCTCTTTATCAGGCCATTCAATAAACCCTGCAGTACAGGGTGGGATTAATCCCCTTCTTTTGCTCATTTAATTTTCCCACGCATTTCACGTTAGGACTAACTCCCCCCTCCCTCATGCAGAAGGTCAGTTAAGAGATTGTGTGTTTCGGGGTCGGTTTAGTCCCCTTCATGAGGCCAATCAACGGACTACACATTTTCAGGTAGGATTAACACCCTCGTCATCAGGTGTACAATGGACAACGCATTTTGGGGTAAGATTAACACCATGGAAAAAAAAGGAGGAGGAAAATCCAGCGACCGCAGAAAGATCTTAAAACTTCACATTTATTGCATATGTTAAAATAAAAAGAAGAATTAAAAAGACCTATTACTGTTAACGTCGACGCGTTTCAAGCTAGATTAAGAGCTTGTACAGCTCGAAGTGCGTTGACGTTAACGGTAATAAGTCTTTTTAATTCTTTTTATTTTAACATATACAATAAAAGTGATGTTTTAAGATTTTTCTGCGGTTGCTGGATCGTCCTCCTCTTCTCCATGGCTCATTTGCTCAGGAAACCAGCCTGAAGCCTCCGTGCACCGTGCCCTCATCTCAGGCATTTCTCGGTGAGCTGATGATTCCTTCCTAAGATTAACAGCCTCCATCATGCATTTTAAGGTCTGACTAACCCCCGTCATCAGGCCATACAGCGGACTACAGGTATAGGGGTAGGATTCACCCGCTCCCCCTTCAGTGAATTACACATATCTGGATAGGATTACCCCCCACTTTGTCATGATGCATTTCTGGGTAAGATTATATGAAATCCAGGATAGCATTAACGCCCCCTTAATTACACCCTACAATGGGCTACACATTTTAGGGTCACACTAACCACCTCCTTTTATCAGGCCATACAATGGACCATGCTTTTTAGGGGTAGGATTCTTCCCCTCTCCCTTCATCTAGGCCATACAATTAATTACGCATTTTGGGGTAGAATTAATCCTCAGTAATCATGGCCATAATACAGATTATGTATTCTGGGGTAAGATGAACACTTCATCAAGCCGCACAATGGACGACAGATTTTGGGGGGAGAATTAACGCTCTTCAATGGGCTATTGAACAGACTATACATTTCACAGCAGGGTTAACCCCTTCATCAGATCATACCATTACCTGATGAAGGGGTTAACTCTACCCTGAAACGCGTAGTCCATTGAATTAAGGAAACTTTACCCTTTCCGTACCACCCCATTGTCCTTCTCCACTGTCTTCGGCAGCCAATGCTCCTCGGCAGTCTCGCGCTGTGGCGGGGCAGCAGCACATCGCAGCCTGCATGCTCCACATGGCGTGTGACACCGCTCTGCGGTCATTTCTCTAATCCTACAACTCCTGCTATTACACATACGGAGGAGAGCGGACGCTGCCCCCGGTATTACAGGACAGATGTTCTGCGTTGTGGCGAGCGCCCCGGAGCCATTTGTGCTGCGGATTTTTATTTTCATTCACACACACAGGACATAAGCTCTTTATCTGCACAAGACGCTGGATCCACTTACTTGTATTAATAAGAAACTGATTGGAAACTCCAGGGTGGTCGACGTCATGAATGGCAGCTGCAAACAACGCCGCTAAGATCTCCAGATCTGTAAAGACCGCCTGGCGGGGGGACACAGAGGGGGTTACTGCTTACATTGTGCCATGTATGACGGGACTAGGGGTGCCGCCACAGGGGGTGCGGAGGGAGACACGCACTGGTGTCTGATTGGGCTCAATGGACCCAGTATTTAGGTTTTAGATTGGGGCTCATAAGCATCAAGTTATGGCTCTCATGGAAGCACACGTGCATCAGCTGGGGCTTTATCACAACTTTTTTGATATAATGAAATCACAAGTTACCCCAAAGTCATTTGCGAAAGTTTACTGCAATGGTGTCATTAAACCACAGATTTACCAGAACTAAAACAGTCTGAAATGCCCACACCTCAGTATACAGCCACATATACCGGTCATGGGCAGCAGGACCCTGCACCACTACAACATGGTATATTATATATATACATTGTGTGTACACACAATACACACATATACACACACATACACAGTGCATTGTGAAAGTATTGGCCCCCTTGAACTTTTCTACCTTTTGCCACATTTCTGGCTTCAAACATAAAGATATAAAATTCTAATTTTTTTGGGAAGAATCAACAACAAGTGGGACACAATCGTGAAGTGGAACAAAATTTATTGTATATTTTAAACTTTTTTAACAAATTAAAAACTGAAAAGTGGGGCGTGCAATATTATTCGGCCCCTTTACTTTCAGTGCAGAAGTTCAGTGAGGATCTCTGAATGATCCAATGTTCTCCTAAATGACTGGTAATGATAAATAGAATCCACCTGTGTGCAATCAAGTCTCCGTATATGGGGGGTGAGGGGCCATGCATACCAGGATTGGAGGGTGAGTGGTGCCATGCATACCAGGATAGGGATGAGGGGTACAATACATACCAGGATAGAAATGCAGGGTACCATGCATACCAGGATGAGGGATTGGGTGTCATGTATTCCAGGATGAGGGGTACCATACATACTAAAATAGGGATGAGGGGTACCATACATACCAGGATTGGGGATGAGGGGTACCATGTATACCAGGATTGGGGATGAGGGGCTCATGCATACCAGGATAGGGGATGACGGAGCCATGCATACACCGGGATTGGGGGTGAGGGGTGCCATGCATACCAGGATAGGATGGTGGGGACAGGAGGGGGGCAGCACCGGCGAGCGGGTTCAATAGAGATAGATATATATATATAGATATATATATATATATACACATATATATACACACACACACACATATATATATTTTATAGCTCTGGCAAAAATTAAGAGACCACTGGAAATTTTTCATTTTACCTTTTTTATAAGTATATTTTTGAGTAAAATGTACATTGTTATTTTATTCTATAAACTACTGACAACGTCTCCGAAATTCAAAGCTAAAAATGTTGTATTTATTTGCAGCAAATGAGAAATCATCAAAATAATAAAAGAAACACAGTGCTTTCAGACCTCAAATACTGCAAAGAAAACAAGTTCTTATTCATTTAGAAACAATACTCATGTTTTAACTCCGGAAGAGTTCAGAAATCAATATTTGGTGGAATAACCATGATTTTTAATCCCAGCTTTCATGCGTCTTGGCTGCTTTCCACCAGTCTTTCACACTGCTTTTGGGTGACCTTATGGTACTCCTGGCACAAAATGTAAGCAGTTCTTCTTTGTTTGATGGCTTAAGACTATCCATCTTCCTCTTGATTACATTCCAGAGGTTTTCAATGGGGTTCAGGTCTGGAGATTGGGCTGGCCATGACAGGGTCTTGATGTGGTGCTCCTTCATCCACACATTGATTGACCTAGCTGTGCGGCATGGGGCATTGTCCTGCTGGAAAAACCAGTCCTCAGAGTTGGGGAACATTGCCTGAGCAGAAGGAAGCAAGTGTTTTTCAAGGATAAGCTTGTATGCGGCTTGATTCCTTCGCACAGATTAACCTGCCCAATTCCAGCCTTGCTGAAGCATCTCCAGATCATCACCGATCCTCCACCAAATTTCACAGTGGGTGCAAGACACTGTGGCTTGTATGCCTCTCCAGGTCTCTGTCTAACCATTAGAAGACCAGGTGTTGGGCAAAGCTGAAAATTAGACTCATCAGAGTAGATTACCTTACTCCAGTCCTCTTTGGTCCAATCCTTATGGTCTTTCTCACACTTCAGCCTGGCTCTCCTTTGCTTCTCATTGATGAAAGGCTTTTTCTAGCTTTACATGACTTGAGGCCTCTCGGAGCCTGTTACCAACTGTTCTTGCCGTGCTCTTCACCCCAGCTGCCATTTGCCATTCCTTTTGTAGGTCACTTGATGTAATCCTGCGGTTGCTGAGTGACATTGGAATAAGATGATTGTCATCCCGGTCAGTGGAGAGGCGCTTTCGCTCTCTCCCGATCTGTAGCTTTGTTGTCCCCAATGTCTGCTGCTTGACCTTGTTGTAATGGACTGCCGTCTTCGAAATTTTGAGGATGGAGGCAACATGACGCTCACTGTATCCCTCTGCTATAAAGCCAGAATTGAGCCCTTCTTTTCCTCACTCAAGACTTTTCTTTTCAGCTCCTTTGGCATGGTTAAGTTATTTTTTCATTCAAATTACTTTTGGGCTATTCCTAGCACTTGTTTTGCCATCCAGCTTGTCCTATTGCAAGAGGATTGTGAAGACCACAGCAGTGTTTTTTATACTTTCCCTTGTTACATTAGATTTGGTTCAGGTGATCACATAATCAGAAGCACATTAAGTAGAATGAGGTGGACGGTGGTTGGAATTCAACTGACACTGGAATGGAATGGCTGTCAGACATGTAGAGAAAACTGTGCAGTGGTCTCTTAATTTTTGCCAGAGCTGTGTATAAATATAATATAATATAATATAATATAATATATATATATATATATATATATATATATATATATACACACACACACACACATATATATATATATATTATACACGCACACACGTGTGTAGTTTTGGTGGGAGTTATGTATTTAGGTTTCTGCCTTTGTATGTGTGTAGTGCCAATATCTGTGTAATATGTGTAATGTTTGCATGTCTTTTTATATATGTATGCATATATATATATATATATATATATATATATATATATATATATATATATATATATGTGTGTGTGTGTGTGTGTGTGTGTGTGTGTGTGTGTGTGTGTGTGTGTGTGTGTGTGTGTGTATGTGTGTGTGTGTGTGTGTGTGTGTGTGTGTGTGTGTGTGTGTGTGTGTGTGTGTGTATGTATGTATGTGTGTGTGTGTGTGTGTGTGTGTGTATGTATGTGTGTGTGTATGTGTGTGTGTGTGTAATGTCTATGTACCTTTGTGTATCTGCATGTAGTGTTGTGTATTGAGGTGTCGGTCTTTATATATGTGTGTAGTGTTCTGTGTCTGTGATGTCATGTTTGGGTTTTTTGGCCACCAGCGCTGATGTTCGGGGCTAGGACTGATAAATCTGTTATGACATGAAACTTGCATACAACAAACGGTGTCCTCTGTAGGACTGTGATGGGACAGCCTCGCTCAGAAGTCACGTCCTCCATGATGGACACATGGAGACGTCTTATTTCCCGAGCTGTGACTCTCTAACTTCATGGTGATACATTATTAAACAGGACTCTGAATGGGCTGAGGGTTGTGATACCGCAGATGTCTGCTCGGTGGACCTGATAGAGGGACGCGACCACGTAATCAGGTGCGGGCTTGTGTTACTTGTGACGTCCATGTTGCTATCTCCATCTGTTTACATTGTACATTATTAATATTTTCAGAGGGCTCGGGAGGACAGACTGTAACTCCATCACTGACTGATTCTGCTACGTTAGGTCATTGCAAACTTTTTGTTGGAGATACAACTCTGTAGTGATAAAGTGCAAAAAGAAAAAACAATAGGCCTCATTTATCAAACTGAAACTGGCTTGGTTGCCCATAGCAACCAATCACAGCGCAGCTTTCACTTCAAAAACTGAGCTGGTAAAATGAAAGCTGCGCTGTGATTGGTTGCTATAGGTAACCAAGACAGTTTTCCTTTTAGACACTTTTGGTAAATTTGCCAAAAATGTTTTTGAGAAAAAGCCATTTTTCGGGAAACGCCCGGCCATTGGAGATGATCAATTCGATCAGTGCTGCCCAGGTCTAGTGAACGGGCCTACAAGCCATCATCTGAGGTCATGTAACCAGGGTCAGAAGAGAAGATCGGCTGCCATGGCTGATGGGCCTGGACACAGCGCGAATCAAATCGATCATCTCGAAGATGGACAAAATGATGGTGCGAAATTCCCATGAGGGCTCTTACGTCTAATGCTGGAGTGGAGAGAAGCACGTGGGTGGACTGCGTGACGTCGGCGGCGTGCAAGCTGTTGTGGTACGCCACGTCCGCATGGTAGTGATCTTCTAAGGTCATCATGTATGTGATTAGTGTGTCTACGGGGATCTTAAAGGTCTTACACAACTCTCGCTCCTGTGGGAAAAGGAAAAATAAATACATTTTGTTTTCAAAAGAATTGTAGAAAAATGTCTCATTTTTTTGTCTCATCTTACAATTAAATCTGGGAAATATGTAAAAGCTTAACCATGGCACCCTCCGCCCCTTCCCCTGTGTGTGGCTGTTAGTCAACTGGCTGCAGCAGGAGCCTCTCCCCTCTGCCCTGTTGGCAGTGGGACGAAAGATTGCCAAGCCATGCCCCCTTGGCTAAGAGGCCAAGGCTTCAGTCTGCTACCTGCTGAAGATGGAACTATTGGGCATGAGGTTTAAAGGGGTATTCCCATCTCCAAGATCCTATCCCAATATGTAGTAGGTGTAATAATAATAATAATAATAATAATATTATTATTAGCAAATACCTCCAATTAGATATGTAGTATATATGTATCTGATTAGCTATGTCTCTTTCCTCATGTGCAGGGCATTGCAGGACCTTAGGTATCCATGTTTACGACCACTGATATAGTGAAAGTTAGCTAGCTAGTTGCTAGTGGTCATAACCATGGATACCTAAGGTCCTGCAATGCCCTGGACATGGGGTAAGTGACATAGTGAATCAGAAAAACTATGCTGCATTTCTAATTGAAGGTATTTGCTAATATTATTATTATTATACCTACTACATATTGGGATAGGATCTTAGAGATGGGAAAACCCCTTTAACCTCCGCTAGGTTTAGTGGTCCTTTACGAAGAGTAATGTAGCACAACACTACTCACTAGGGAAGGGCAAAGTATGTCAGAAATTGTAGTCCCTCAATAGCTGGAGATAAAACAGAATTATGCAGAAAGCAAGTCCTTCTTTTCCAGATGATAGACACATTGGCCATCACAATCGAAGAAGGTCATGGTGCCATGCCGGTCTGTACATGGTTGCCCCCATGTCAGCCCAGACTAATACACCACATACAGCTCACCTGGAATATGGTGTACATGATACAACTCAGCGGACGGTTATTGGAATATTCTGCCACTCGGAAGATGTTAAGGCCCCACTTGTTTAGATTATCCAATTCCTGGAAAGCGAGCAAAAGGCAATCAAAAGATAAAATGCTGCAAGATTAGGATAATACAAAGCATAAAGTTTGCAAAATTGTGCAATTTACTGGCAAAGCGCTAGTAAGACGTCATCTATAAGGCGAGGGCTGCACAGTGACACGTATCGGGCGACACTAAAATCTCTGTATTGCACTGCAACGTTGCATCAAATGATTTCCTATGGCGTCGCAAACGTTTGCAAATGTGTTGCTTTTTTTCTGACTCACTTGTCATAGACACATTCGACTGCAACTTGCGTGTGACTTATCTGCGATTTCGCCATTTCTTTCACCACAAATTAACAGCTCTAAAATAGTCACAAGACAGCAAGTCGCAAACAAGACGGGCTGTTAAACTTAAGTTGTACACCCCTGCTTGAAAATCAATAGGATATATAGAAGGATCCTTGAAAATAAGCTGATTACAGAGTGCCTTGCTGCCAGGACCCCAGTAATGAGCTTGCTCAGCAGCGATCATCACGCACAGCAGCGATCATCACGCACGGCAGCGATCATCACGCACGGCAGCGATAATCACGCACGGCAGCGATAATCACGCACGGCAGCGATAATCACGCACGGCAGCGATAATCACGCACGGCAGCGATAATCACGCACGGCAGCGATAATCACGCACGGCAGCGATAATCACGCACAGCAGCGATAATCACGCACAGCAGCGATAATCACGCACAGCAGCGATAATCACGCATAGCAGCGATAATCACGCACAGCAGCGATAATCACGCACAGCAGCGATAATCACGCACAGCAGCGATAATCACGCTCAGCAGCGATCACCACGCTCAGCAGCGATCACCACGCTCAGCAGCGATCACCACGCTCAGCAGCGATCACCACGCTCAGCAGCGATCACCACGCTCAGCAGCGATCACCACGCTCAGCAGCGATCACCACGCTCAGCAGCAAGTGTGAAAATCTTCCAAAGCACCAACAGTAGAGAAGTGAAGAATTACACAGTTTCCATTAAAATCAGTAAGCTGTAAAGACACTTAGATCCTACAGAGACAATTTTTGTAGTCGTGTAACTTTGGCTAATGAACAAGGTACCAGTACTGGGGACACTGCTCTATTCCCTACTAATGATAAATGGTTTGTATTAAACTAACAGTTTTCAGTTATCGCCCATTAAAAAAAAAAAAAATTTAGATTGGAAGACAGAGCAACATGGAAACTAGTGCGGACCGAAGGTGAAGTAATAGTGATGTGTCTAGGTTTTCCATCGCCTGGAGCAAAAATTCAGCTTTATACCCTAGTCTTGTACTACCTTGTCTTGCTGGTGTCTCTTGGCCCTATCAGTCTGTCCCTAGGGGTTGAGTGCTGTACAGAGCTTGACAGTCCTTTACTTTTTGGAAAAATCTAAGCACCCTCGAAAGACAGAAGAATTTGGATGAACATGTGCCAACATAATGAGGTCCACAGTGGTGGTCTATGGAAAAGATTAGCGCTCCCAACTCCTAAATTCATGTACCTAGGACACTAATGACAAATCTTTCCCATTATACTGAGCAATTAATGTCCAGGGTTTTACCTTTTCGAGAGGTTCCTCTTGGTCGGTCTTCACTCCAAAACGAGGTATTGTAGAGTTGGTCAGGCTGGAGCTGTGCGTGAGCTTCTTGACGCCACTGATTTGGCACATTGTCTGCTGTTTCTTCTTCTTTTCTCGTTCCTTCTGTGTTGGGGAAGGGATCTCCACTTCATTCTGTTTGTCTGGAGGACACAAGTCCGGAAAATAAATCCTCACCCCCATTATAGATGGTGAATAAACCATATTATTTAGTATCTACCCCTTCTGCACCCTATTGAAACTTTTTCTTCTTGGAAGATTTTGCAGCCATTTTCTACTGCAGATACACCGAACCTCAAGAGGTGGGTTGGTAAGGACAGGAGGAAGTGAAGTAAAGCCAATTCCATCGATCCCTGGACGGGTCTGCTCTCAGAGGTGCACGGTGTGTGTGAGGACACAGGGGCAGGGGGCTCTGCATTTAAAGGGCACCAGGGACAGCTGTTCTAGGTTTCCTCATGGCCATCTTACAGGAAGGATGGTGAAAACGTGCAGTTTACTAGTCCAGAACACCTTATCATGGTCAGATCATGTATCTTATGGGAAGAGATTGCACTATTTATGTAGCCGAATTGACACATCCATCTGTGCGGCTATCCTTACACTGGTGGTTACTGGTATAACTTAATGCAACTTCTCCCATACCCCTCCCCCCTTTAAGGGAATACGCAGCAGTAAAGGAGTATACAATTTCACTGCAACAACCTGCTGTACACAGAGAACAAAACACAGAGCCATCTAATCTTGTAGCTTTCTCTCCTGTATAAAAAAAGTAAACGGCACTTCTTAAAAATATATAAAATAAATTAATAAAAATATTTTAAAAAATTAAATTTTTTGGGGATGAGGGAGGGGGGGAGGGAGATTAAGCTGGCGTAAAGAGACAATATAAAAGTATGCTAAGTAGCTCTCCTCCAGAAGGAAGAAATCTATCTCTCTAGTGCCACCTATAGGTGACACTGGGAAGCAAAAAAAAAAAATACTGATGGCCGTATTCATTAAGAGTAATTTTCATTTCATAAAACAATAGTACACATAAAAATAAGAAACTTTGTAATATGTCTTATCAGAGAAATCCGCTTCTTTCTCCTCCTGGACTGATCTTTCACGCTCAATTTATGAGTAAGATACTGTATTCAGTGTCTACAGATTTTCCCATTACTAAAATAGGAGATGACAGTTGGTGCTAATAAAGTTCTATGGAGTGGGGAGGAGCTAGAGGCAGACACAAACAGAGGAGGGAGGAGCTAGAGGCTGACACAGAGAGGGGAAAGGGAGAGGGAGGAGCTAGAGGCTGACAGACAGAGGGGAAAGGAAGAGGGAGGAGCTAGAGGCAGACACAAACAGAGGAGGGAGGAACTAGAGGCAGACACAGAGGAGGGAGGAGCTAGAGGCAGACACAGACAAAGAGGGGAAAGGGAGAGGGAGGAGCTAGAGGCCGTGCTGCAAGTTCTCCTGAACCGATAGTCACAGTTCTCCATAGAACTTTATGAACACCAACTGTCATCTCCTATCTCAGTAATGGCAAAGTCTGTATTCACTAAAGACACATTTTACTCGTGTATCGAGAGTTTTGAGAGTGAAAGATCAGTCCAGGAGGAGAAAGAAGGGGATTTCTCTAAAAGTACAATTGATTTATGGAAAAAAATGAGGACTCTTTAAAAGGCAAATCTGCAGAATTGTAGCACTAAATGAGAATGGGGTCCTAACAGCTTAACACTAAACAGATATAAGTTTAGGGGTCTGGCATCAAGGTGGCAGCTCCCCCGATGGAAGGCAGAATGGCTTTTCCAGAAAAGAATATGTAAAATTTATGAACTCGTCTCATCTCGTCATCCAGGTCTCTCAGGGATTGGTGGGAATTGTAGTTTTCAACCACCGAGTGATCATGAGGCACCGGTCCTACACAGATGTCTCATTTCGTCAGTAATCCGCCCTGCGGGACAGCACACGTCTCGCCCCCTTTTCCCACAGCAGACACTTTTTCAAGGCAAACTAAATATACATTTAGAACCAGCAGACAAAAATAATCGTCATCGCGTTTCACATCAGTCTCACGTCAGAGGTTTATTAATACATGATGGGATTACTGACTTTCTATTTGCTTGGGAAGCATGAATCACAAAACCTTATGACACCTCCCCCATCCCCCTTGTTTTATATCCTGTTAAAGGAAAGCCCCCTGAATGTTGCGCTGTAAAAACACCTATATACTAAGGGTCCTGAGATGGGAGGAGATGTGAGGAGGTCTAACTACAGACAGGACTGCAACAGACAAATGAAGTGTGGCCCAATACAAGGGGTAAAGCCCCATACACTTTAGATAGCCGTCGGCCAAACAATCATATGGCCAACGGCTCTCTCTCCCGAATTCGCCAAACAGAGGATCTTGATGACAGAACCGCTCCAGACACCCCTGTCCCCGTGCCCTCCAGAAGCCCCTGTCCCTGCCTCTCCAGACGCCCCTGTCCCCCGCCTCTCCAGACGCCCCTGTCCCCCGCCTCTCCAGACGCCCCTGTCCCCCGCCTCTCCAGACGCCCCTGTCCCGCCGCCCTCCAGACGCCCCTGTCCCGCCGCCCTCCAGACGCCCCTGTCCCGCCGCCCTCCAGACGCCCCTGTCCCGCCGCCCTCCAGATGCTCCTGTCCCCTGCCCTCCAGACGCTCCTGTCCCAGAGAACAAAAGGATTGGCCACTAAAAATTTCAATAGGCCAGATCCTGATTTCACCTTACTTCATCTATCAGATAGAGTTGGGAAGCCCCCCCCCCCATATACATTAGACTGTCAGACGGTCCCGCAGATAACAGTGGATTCGGCCAACTTTACTCTGATGGCCTTAAAAAGGAATTAAGTTGGCCAACAAATGTCCTTGTCAGGATGCAGTTGCACCCCCTTGTAAACTCGTATATATGAATCAGAAAGCAGCCTTACATCTAACCAGAGAAGAGGCTACAGAATGCCAGAGGTAAGACAAGGCGGTGCTTTCAGACAGCTGGTGCTTGGATTTCCTGCTCTGAGAGAGAAAGAAAGAGCTGCAGCCTTCATGGTTTCTACATAAAATATGGAATGAAGTGCAAAATACACCAATTTTTGGACGAAGAGTTTTACCATTAACAATTCTTTCAAGTACAATGAAACAAATGAGTATTATTAATAATAAAAATTAAAAAAAAACTACCATAAGAGCTTCCGATAAATTTCCAGAACAGTGGAACATATTTATGTTATTTGTCAATTAAGTCAAATAATCTACATGTCTACAGTTACCTGCCTGTATTATACATGGAACAGAATATTCATATACAGTAAATGAAAAAAAAATTGTTATTATTACTGTGAATTTTATTTATTACCATTTTATTACATTTAGTTTTTCAAAACATTTTATTTTTGTCACTTATTTTTTTATACTTCATTTTCACATCAATACATTTTTGCGCATATATTGTATAATTATCATTACTGCACACACTATGTATTAACACCAATTTTTTTTAATTATTCGTATGTAAATGTATGTTATGTGGGATTTTTTACACTTCTGTGCGAGTGGCACAGAGTAATGAGGTATCCAATTATTTATGCTAAAAATGGGCCGTCCTATTGGTTTGTGCCAAGTTAAATAGGTGACCTCTCTCTACCAAATGACTCCCTTGATAAAGCATAAGGCGAAACGCACACTGGGTGCGGCTGGTGCCTTGGGTCTAAATATGTATATATATATTACATCTATATGTATTTTATAATGTGATTATTTTTTTTTCTATTTGTTCACCATATGCAAAATGTTCTAATTTGACCACTGGGATTTGTGCAGTTTATTATGCTGCTTTAATTACATTTTTAATTATTTTGTTGGTTTGTGCTAATTTTTGTGCATAGGTTATATATACACTATATGGTACCTGACCATTACATGTTTTTGATCTAGTAGGAAATCCCATTCCCAAAGCAATGGGTCTGTTTATACGGATTTAAGCCTACTTTGTGGCTATAAAGCAGTGTTCAAAAAATACAAATTTTTCCAGTGGAGATAGCTTCAGGAAACTTTTATTTTAGGATTTTTTAGGAGTTTTAGTTTTCCTGAAGTGGTTTAGGAAGGGCTTTTTTTCCCCTGTCCTGTAACCTTTTGATTTGAGAGGGCCTCGTTTGGAGATTTTTTTTTTCAGGATCCACTTAAAAAAATATGATGTGAATTTTTTTTTCCACAAAAAATGAATTTCCTGTAGAAATGAATTGGAAGAGTTTTCCCAAGTATTTTTTTTAACTATTAAAAAAAAAAGTAAAAAAAATACGGAGAGGAACAACTCCAAAAAAAATCCTCAAAAAACAATAAGAACATAACCTAAGAGCCTGCAACTTTCTGTCAAGGCTTTCTCCAACATTTTTGGAGCGTGTCTGAGCAAAGTTTTGCCCATTCTGCCAAAAGATAATTTGCTATTTTGGAGAAGTTCTGACTCGGGATTGGTCGTTCAATTAATCTCCAAAGAGTTGGATGAGGTTGCTCTACACCAAACCCACCAGATCAGGTCTTTATGGCATAATGCATAATAAAAGCCTCAGACCAATTCTACACGACATTTTACATTGAGATCCTGGTAGGTAGTGTTGTCCGGGCAGGAAGAGTTTTTGAGACCATTTTTGAGGTGGATTTTGTAGCAGTTCCATTCCAGAAAACTCCTCATAAAACTCTGTGTGAACATAGCCTAAAGGCCAAATTTACATGGGACTATACTCTGCAAATGAACATGCAAAAGAATGTTTATTCCTGACCACCAGCCCAAGTAGTCATGCCACCGACCACCTGGTAGGTAGTGTTCTCCGGGCAGGAAGAGTTTTCCGAGAGTTCTTGAGCCCATTTTCGAGGTGGATTTTGCAGCAGTTCCATTCCAAGAAACTCCTCAAAAAACTCTGTGTGAACATAGCCTAAAGACCCAATTTACATGGAACAACAATCAGCAAATGAACATGCAAAAGAACGCTTATTCCTGACCACCGGCCCAAATAATCATGCCACCGACCACTTCTGTTGGCTTTTCGGCATAAAAATCATCAATGTCGGCAACACATTGCCCCGTGTAACCAGGGGTGTGCTGCCGAAAATATGCTCCAGTATGGGGATTTGGCGGCCTGTGTGAAAGGGACATTGATCGCCTTGTCTATATCAGACTGTGTGTCTAGTAGCCAGAAATGTCTCATTGGTGTCCATGTTGTTCCTTTTTTCCATCCATGATGCTTATACTGCAGCTCTTCTTGCTTTGATCGGCTCCTTTACATCAGCACAAGCTCTCCCAGAAGTCGGTGCATGGAGAGCCGATCTCCATTAGAGCAAAAACAGGACGACAAAAAACTACAAGGAACTAAAGATGATCGTCAGGTACCGGTCACATATCTGAATGAATATGGACCCTTAGATAATAGTGTCCCGGCAGGTGCCCAGTCTAATACCCACCAAAGAAAGTGGTGCTGAAAGTGTTGAGGAACAACTGCCCATTGACCCCAAAAAAGACAACTGAGGTCTTTCCCTCCATATATATGGGGTTATTCTTACTATATATATATATATATATATATATATATATATATATATATATATATATATATATATATATATATATATATACACACAGTATGACATGATATCGATATGTACACGGAAAATATTAGAAAGTTCCATTTTGGTATGACTGTCAGAGAAAACAGGCACCTACCAAAAAACATAAAAACAATGACCATTTACAGTCCCACAAACTTTGCGACTGATGCAACATGAACTGCAACCACAGCTAGGTTTTCTGGCACTCGGGGCAAAAATTCAGTTTTCTACCCCTAACCCTGTATCTCAGTGACAGGGTTAAGGTTGGGGATCGGCACCCACAAGAGATAGACCACCGCCCGTCCCATAACCATTGCTCATCACAAAGACAGACAAGACGGATGCGTTACTCACCGAGAAAGGTGTTGGAAATATATTCTGAGACCTGGTTCCCGGAACGGCTCATCTCAGACAAGTGGGTCAGCTCACGGTTCAGCATTCTCTTGAACTGCGAGCAAAAGAATAAAAAAACAAATTGAGATGAAAGAAATCAAAAAGAAAATAAAAACACGCATCATTCACAAACACACAGCGAATATTCCAGAAATACAGTAGACTCCGACATAAAGAACTCCATGCTTCATCGTGGCGTCTACAGATTATGAGGGATCCATTGTACCTGCAGATCCCGCTAAAAAGAAATTCCATAAAAAAAGTGCAGTGTGAACATTAAAAAACACATAAAAAGTAACTCAATGGCCGAATTTAGCAGATGCTAGAAACCACCCACTGTATATACGTCACGATAACAGAATCCGGCACCTCACCACCGGGGATTCCCACCTTGATGTATCCCCAGGACACAGACAGCAGGTAGTTGATGTCCGGCATGGTGCCGGCGCTGTGTCGTGGAGGAGTCGTGATCACTTTATTTCCTCTGTTTCTCCTCTTCTTACTTTCCCAGAAGTCTCAGTGAATCATCATCATCTCGTCCAATTCACTCACACCGGAGTACATAGCGGCGGCAGCAAGTGTGCAGGTATTCGCTATGGACCTCTCAGCAGAAAGCCCACCTCTCCTTTGTTCATGTCTAAAAACCCTTTACTGTCTTTTCTCTCTGGCCGTACTGTTAGACTGTCTCTGTCCTCATAGACCCTAGCTGCTAACCATCTATCTCCTTGTGGAGACCCCCATCTCTCTTCATTCCCACTCTCTTTGTGGTCCTCACAGCCCCTCCTCCGTCTCTCTCCTCTTGTATGGAGAGATCTCTGTCACTTTTCTCACACTCTGCTCCCCTCTCTTGTCCTCCTCACATACTCGGCTGTGTATTTTTTACCTCAGCCTCAAATTTCTCTGTCTGAACTCCTGCCTGCTTTCCCCATCTTGTAGAAATCTCAATTTGTTCCAAAAACATGGATTTCTAGTTTTCTAGTCCAACAAAATCTGCAGTCTCACTTTATCCCCACAGTCCCTCTTTTGTCCCCCCCAGTCCCTCTTATCTCTCCCCCCACACAGTCCCTCTTATCTCCCCCACACAGTCCCTCTTTTTTCCTTCCCACAGTCCCTCTTTTTTCCTCCCCACAGTCCCTCTTTTTTCCTTCCCACAGTCCCTCTTTTTTGCTCCCACAGTCCCTCTTTTTTCCTCCCCACAGTCCCTCTTTTTTTCCTCCCCACAGTCCCTCTTTTTTTCCTCCCCACAGTCCCTCTTTTTTTCCTCCCCACAGTCCCTCTTTTTTTCCTCCCCACAGTCCCTCTTTTTTTCCTCCCCACAGTCCCTCTTTTTTTCCTCCCCACAGTCCCTCTTTTTTTCCTCCCCACAGTCCCTCTTTAGTCCCCCACGGTCCCACTTTTCCCACGCAGTCTTCTTCTCCAGTATCTTGGATGATGGTGGTATTTTCCCAGCTCCCTTCAGGTCTTGGATTCCCGCTGACTTATTTGAGGTCCATTCATCGCAGACAGACAGAGAATAATCCTTCATCCACATTTCCTACAATGACTGCTCCCTCTGCCTGACACAACTGTCCTTGTTTTCCCACTCCCTCCGTCCTCCCCTCCTCCGGTCGCCTCCTCCTGAGTAGTATCCTGTCTTCTGCGCCCGTCTCCAATAACATCCACAAAGGAGTCTCAATACTAATCTACATGTAATACTATCCATAATATAATTATATAGCAATCACACAGCACTGTTTAATGATTTTATATATATATATACATATACATACAGTACAGACCAAAAGTTTGGACACACCTTTTCATTTAATGATTTTTTTTCTGTATTTTCATGACTAAGAAAATTGTACATTCACACTGAAGGCATCAAAACTATGAATTAACACATGTGGAATTATATACTTAACAAAAAAGTGTGAAACAACTGAAAATATGTCTTATATTCTAGGTTCTTCAAAGTAGCCACCTTTTGCTTTGATGACTGCTTTGCACACTCTTGGCATTCTCTTGATGAGCATCAAGAGGTAGTCACCGGAAATGGTTTTCACTTCACAGGTGTGCCCTGTCAGGTTTAATAAGTGGGATTTCGTGCCTTATAAATGGGGTTGGGACCATCAGTTGTGTTGTGCAGAAGTCTGGTGGATACACAGCTGATAGTCCTACTTAATAGACTGTTAGAATTTGTATTATGGCAAGAAAAAAGCAGCGAAGTAAAGAAAAACGAGTGGCCATCATTACTTTAAGAAATGAAGGTCAGTCAGTGCGAAAAATTGGGAAAACTTTGAAAGTGTCCCTAAGTGCAGTTGCAAAAACCATCAAGCGCTACAAAGAAATTGGCTCACATGAGGACTACCCCAGGAAAGGAAGACCAAGAGTCACCTCTGCTTCTGAGGATAAGTTTATCCGAGTCACCAGCCTCAGAAATCGCAGGTTAACAGCAGCTCAGATTAGAGACCAGGTCAATGCCACACAGAGTTCTAGCAGCAGACACATCTCTACAACAACTGTTAAGAGGAGACTTTGTGCAGCAGGCCTTCATGGTAAAATAGCTGCTAGGAAACGACTGCTAAGGATAGGCAACAAGCAGAAGAGACTTGTTTGGGCTAAAGAACACAAAGAATGGACATTAGACCAGTGGAAATCTGTGCTTTGGTCTGATGAGTCCAAATTTGAGATCTTTGGTTCCAACCACCGTGTCTTTCTGCGACGCAGAAAAGGTGAACGGATGGACTCTACATGCCTGGTTCCCACCGTGAAGCATGGAGGAGGAGGTGTGATGGCATGGGGGTGCTTTGCTGGTGACACTGTTGGGAGATTTATTCAAAATTGAAGGCATATTGAACCAGCATGGCTACCACAGCATCTTGCAGCGGCATGCTATTCCATCCGGTTTGCGTTTAGTTGGACCATCGTTTATTTTTCAACAGGACAATGATCCCAAACACATCTCCAGGCTGTGTAAGGGCTATTTGACCAAGAAGGAGAGTGATGGGGTGCTACGCCAGATGACCTGGTCTCCACAGTCACCAGACCTGAACCCAATCGAGATGGTTTGGGGTGAGCTGGACCGCAGAGTGAAGGCAAAAGGGCCAACAAGTGCTAAGCATCTCTGGGAACTTCTTCAAGATTGTTGGAAGACCATTTCCGGTGACTACCTCTTGAAGCTCATCAAGAGAATGCCAAGAGTGTGCAAAGCAGTCATCAAAGCAAAAGGTGGCTCCTTTAAAGAACCTAGAATATAAGACATATTTTCAGTTGTTTCACACTTTTTTGTTAAGTATATAATTCCACATGTGTTAATTCATAGTTTTGATGCCTTCGGTGTGAATGTACAATTTTCATAGTCATAAAAATACAGAAAAATCTTTAAATGAGAAGGTGTGTCCAAACTTTTGGTCTGTACTGTATACTGATAATATATCTATATACACTGATAATAATCACACTGCACTGTATAATGATATATCTATATACACTGATAATAATCACACTGCTCTGTATAATGATATATCTATATACTGATAATAATCACACTGCACTGTATAATGATATATCTATATATACTGATAATCACACTGCACTGTATAATGATATATCTATATACTGATAATAATCACACTGCACTGTATAATGATATATCTATATATACTGATAATCACACTGCACTGTATAATGATATATCTATATACACTGATAATAATCACACTGCACTGTAAAATGATATATCTATATACACTGATAATAATCACACTGCACTGTATAATGATATATCTATATATACTGATAATCACACTGCACTGTATAATGATATATCTATATACACTGATAATAATCACACTGCATCGTATAATGATATATCTATATACACTGATAATAATCACACTGCTCTGTATAATGATATATCTATATACACTGATAATAATCACACTGCTCTGTATAATGATATATCTCTATATACTGATAATAATCACACTGCACTGTATAATGATATATCTATATATACTGATAATCACACTGCACTGTATAATGATATATCTATATACACTGATAATAATCACACTGCACTGTATAATGATATATCTCTATATACTAATAATCACACTGCACTGTATAATGATATATCTCTATATACTGATAATAATCACACTGCACTGTATAATGATATATCTATATACACTGATAATAATCACACTGCACTGTATAATGATATATCTATATATACAGATAATAATCACACTGCACTGTATAATGATATATCTATAAATACTGATAATCACACTGCTCTGTATAATGATATATCTATATACTGATAATAATCACACTGCACTGTATAATGATATATCTATATATACTGATAATCACACTGCACTGTATAATGATATATCTATATACACTGATAATAATCACACTGCACTGTAAAATGATATATCTATATACACTGATAATAATCACACTGCACTGTATAATGATATATCTATATACACTGATAATAATCACACTGCTCTGTATAATGATATATCTATATACACTGATAATAATCACACTGCATCGTATAATGATATATCTATATATACTGATAATAATCACACTGCACTGTATAATGATATATCTATATATACTGATAATCACACTGCACTGTATAATGATATATCTATATACACTGATAATAATCACACTGCATCGTATAATGATATATCTATATACACTGATAATAATCACACTGCTCTGTATAATGATATATCTATATACACTGATAATAATCACACTGCTCTGTATAATGATATATCTCTATATACTGATAATAATCACACTGCACTGTATAATGATATATCTATATATACTGATAATCACACTGCACTGTATAATGATATATCTATATACACTGATAATAATCACACTGCACTGTATAATGATATATCTCTATATACTAATAATCACACTGCACTGTATAATGATATATCTCTATATACTGATAATAATCACACTGCACTGTATAATGATATATCTATAAATACTGATAATAATCACACTGCACTGTATAATGATATATCTATATATACTGATAATAATCACACTGCACTGTATAATGATATATCTATATATACAGATAATAATCACACTGCACTGTATAATGATATATCTATAAATACTGATAATAATCACACTGCACTGTACAATGATATATCTATATACACTGATAATAATCACACTGCACTGTATAATGATATATCTATATATACTGATAATAATCACACTGCACCGTATAATGATATATCTATATATACTGATAATAATCACACTGCACTGTATAATGATATATCTATATATACTGATAATAATCACACTGCACTGTATAATGATATATCTATATATACTGATAATAATCACACTGCACTGTATAATGATATATCTATATACACTGTTAATAATCACACTGCACTGTATAATGATATATCTATATATACTGATAATAATCACACTGCACTGTATAATGATATATCTATAAATACTGATAATAATCACACTGCACTGTATAATGATATATCTATATACACTGATAATAATCACACTGCACTGTATAATGATATATCTATATATATACTGATAATAATCACACTGCACTGTATAATGATATATCTATATACACTGATAATAATCACACTGCACTATATAATGATATATCTATATACACTGATAATAATCACACTGCACTGTATAATGATATATCTATATACACTGATAATAATCACACTGCACTGTATAATGATATATCTATATACTGATAATAATCACACTGCACTGTATAATGATATATCTATATACACTGATAATAATCACACTGCTCTGTATAATGATATATCTCTATATACTGATAATAATCACACTGCACTGTATAATGATATATCTCTATATACTGATAATAATCACACTGCACTGTATAATGATATATCTCTATATACTGATAATCACACTGCACTGTATAATGATATATCTCTATATACTGATAATAATCACACTGCACTGTATAATGATCTATCTATATATACTGATAATAATCACACTGCTCTGTATAATGATATATCTGTATATATTGATAATCACACTGCACTGTATAATGATATATCTATATATATTGATAATCACACTGCTCTGTATAATGATATATCTATATACACTGATAATAATCACACTGCTCTGTATAATCATATATCTATATATATACTGATAATAATCACACTGCACAGTATAATGATATCTATATACACTGATAATAATCACACTGCACTGTACAATGATATATCTATATATACTGATAATAATCACACTGCTCTGTATAATAATATATCTATATACACTGATAATAATCACACTGCACTGTATAATGATATATCTCTATACACTGATAATAATCACACTGCACTGTATAATGATATATCTATATACACTGAAAATAATCACACTGCTCTGTATAATGATATATCTATATAAACTGATAATAATCACACTGCTCTGTATAATAATATATCTATATAAACTGATAATAATCACACTGCACTGTATAATGATATATCTATATATACTGATAATAATCACACTGCTCTGTATAATGATATATCTCTATACACTGATAATAATCACACTGCTCTGTATAATAATATATCTATATAAACTGATAATAATCACACTGCACTGTATAATGATATATCTATATATACTGATAATAATCAGACTGCTCTGTATAATAATATATCTATATAAACTGATAATAATCACACTGCACTGTATAATGATATATCTATATACACTGATAATAATCACACTGCTCTGTATAATGATATATCTATATATACTGATAATAATCACACTGCACTGTATAATGATATATCTATATACACTGATAATAATCACACTGCTCTGTATAATGATATATCTATATATACTGATAATAATCACACTGCACCGTATAATGATATATCTATATATATACTGATAATAATCACACTGCTCTGTATAATGATATATCTATATACACTGATAATAATCACACTGCACTGTATAATGATATATCTATATACACTGATAATCACACTGCACTGTATAATGATATATCTATATATACTGATAATAATCACACTGCACTGTATAATGATATATCTATATATACTGATAATAATCACACTGCACTGTATAATGATATATCTATATACACTGATAATAATCACACTGCACTGTATAATGATATATCTATATATACTGATCATCACACTGCTCTGTATAATGATATATCTATATATACTGATAATAATCACACTACACTGTATAATGATATATCTCTATATACTGATAGTAATCACACTGCACTGTATAATGATATATCTCTATATACTGATAATAATCACACTGCACTGTATAATGATATATCTATATACACTGATAATAATCACACTGCACTGTATAATGATATATCTCTATATACTGATAATAATCACACTGCACTGTATAATGATATATCTCACCTACTGTATCCTCACCCATCCCTCGTAGATTGTGAGCCCTCGCGGGCAGGGTCCTCGCTCCGCCTGTACCAGTCGCTGTCACATTGTGTTCAAGATTATTGAAATTGTTCTTGTATTATACCCCCTTTTTCACATGTAAAGCGCCATGGAATAAATGGCGCTATAATAATAAATAATAATAATAATAAAATAATAATCTCTATATACTGATAATCACACTGCACTGTATAATGATATATCTATATACACTGATAATAATCACACTGCACTGTATAATGATATATCTATATATACGGATAATAATCACACTGCACTGTATAATGATATATCTATATATATTGATAATAATCACACTGCACTGTATAATGATATATCTATATATACTGATAATAATCACACTGCACTGTATAATGATATATCTATATACACTGATAATAATCACACTGCACTGTATAATGATATATCTATATACACTGATAATAATCACACTGCACTGTATAATGATATATCTATATACACTGATAATAATCACACTGCACTGTATAATGATATATCTATATACTGATAATAATCACACTGCACTGTATAATGATATATCTATATACACTGATAATAATCACACTGTACTGTATAATGATATATCTATATACACTAATAATCACACTGCACTGTATAATGATATATCTATATACACTGATAATAATCACACTGCACTGTATAATGATATATCTATATACACTGATAATAATCACACTGCACTGTATAATGATATATCTATATACACTGATAATAATGACACTGCACTGTATAATGATATATCTATATACACTGATAATAATCACACTGCACTGTATAATGATATATCTATATATACTGATAATAATCACACTGCACTGTATAATGATATATCTATATACACTGATAATAATCACACTGCACTGTATAATGATATATCTCTATATACTGATAATAATCACACTGCACTGTATAATGATATATCTATATACACTGATAATAATCACACTGCACTGTATAATGATATATCTATATATACTGATAATAATCACACTGCACTGTATAATGATATATCTATATATACTGATAATCACACTGCACTGTATAATGATATATCTATATATACTGATAATAATCACACTGCTCTGTATCATAATATATCTATATATACTGATAATAATCACACTGCACTGTACAAGGATATATCTATATATACTGATAATAATCACACTGCACTGTACAATGATATATCTATATATACTGATAATAATCACACTGCTCTGTATAATATATCTATATATACTGATAATAATCACACTGCTCTGTATAATGATATATCTATATACACTGATAATAATCACACTGCACTGTATAATGATATATCTATATATACTGATAATAATCACACTGCTCTGTATAATGATATATCTATATACACTGATAATAATCACACTGCACTGTATAATGATATATCTATATACACTGATAATAATCACACTGTACTGTATAATGATATATCTATATACACTGATAATAATCACAATGCACTGTATAATGATATATCTATATACACTGATAATAATCACACTGTACTGTATAATGATATATCTATATACACTGATAATAATCACAATGCACTGTATAATGATATACCTATATACACTGATAATAATCACACTGCACTGTATAATGATATATCTATATACACTGATAATAATCACACTGCACTGTATAATGATATATCTATATACACTGATAATAATCACACTGTACTGTATAATGATATATCTATATACACTGATAATAATCACAATGCACTGTATAATGATATATCTATATACACTGATAATAATCACACTGTACCGTATAATGATATATCTATATACACTGATAATAATCACACTGCACCGTATAATGATATATCTATATACACTGATGATAATCACACTGCACCGTATAATGATATATCTATATACACTGATAATAATCACACTGCACTGTATAATGATATATCTATATACACTGATAATAATCACACTGCGCCGTATAATGATATATCTATATACACTGATAATAATCACACTGCACCGTATAATGATATATCTATATACACTGATAATAATCACAGTGCACCGTATAATGATATATCTCTATACACTGATAATAATCACACTGCACTGTATAATGATATATCTAGATATACTGATAATAATCACACTGCACTGTATAATGATATATCTATATACACTGATAATAATCACACTGCACTGTATAATGATATATCTATATATACTGATAATAATCACACTGCTCTGTATAATGATATATCTCTATACACTGATAATAATCACACTGCTCTGTATAATAATATATCTATATAAACTGATAATAATCACACTGCACTGTATAATGATATATCTATATATACTGATAATAATCAGACTGCTCTGTATAATAATATATCTATATAAACTGATAATAATCACACTGCACTGTATAATGATATATCTATATACACTGATAATAATCACACTGCTCTGTATAATGATATATCTATATATACTGATAATAATCACACTGCACTGTATAATGATATATCTATATACACTGATAATAATCACACTGCTCTGTATAATGATATATCTATATATACTGATAATAATCACACTGCACCGTATAATGATATATCTATATATATACTGATAATAATCACACTGCACTGTATAATGATATATCTATATACACTGATAATAATCACACTGCACTGTATAATGATATATCTATATACACTGATAATCACACTGCACTGTATAATGATATATCTATATATACTGATAATAATCACACTGCACTGTATAATGATATATCTATATATACTGATAATAATCACACTGCACTGTATAATGATATATCTATATACACTGATAATAATCACACTGCACTGTATAATGATATATCTATATATACTGATCATCACACTGCTCTGTATAATGATATATCTATATATACTGATAATAATCACACTACACTGTATAATGATATATCTCTATATACTGATAGTAATCACACTGCACTGTATAATGATATATCTCTATATACTGATAATAATCACACTGCACTGTATAATGATATATCTATATACACTGATAATAATCACACTGCACTGTATAATGATATATCTCTATATACTGATAATAATCACACTGCACTGTATAATGATATATTTCACCTACTGTATCCTCACCCATCCCTCGTAGATTGTGAGCCCTCGCGGGCAGGGTCCTCGCTCCGCCTGTACCAGTCGCTGTCACATTGTGTTCAAGATTATTGAAATTGTTCTTGTATTATACCCCCTTTTTCACATGTAAAGCGCCATGGAATAAATGGCGCTATAATAATAAATAATAATAAAATAATAATCTCTATATACTGATAATCACACTGCACTGTATAATGATATATCTATATACACTGATAATAATCACACTGCACTGTATAATGATATATCTATATATACGGATAATAATCACACTGCACTGTATAATGATATATCTATATATATTGATAATAATCACACTGCACTGTATAATGATATATCTATATATACTGATAATAATCACACTGCACTGTATAATGATATATCTATATACACTGATAATAATCACACTGCACTGTATAATGATATATCTATATACACTGATAATAATCACACTGCACTGTATAATGATATATCTATATACACTGATAATAATCACACTGCACTGTATAATGATATATCTATATACTGATAATAATCACACTGCACTGTATAATGATATATCTATATACACTGATAATAATCACACTGTACTGTATAATGATATATCTATATACACTAATAATCACACTGCACTGTATAATGATATATCTATATACACTAATAATCACACTGCACTGTATAATGATATATCTATATACACTGATAATAATCACACTGCACTGTATAATGATATATCTATATACACTGATAATAATCACACTGCACTGTATAATGATATATCTATATACACTGATAATAATCACACTGCACTGTATAATGATATATCTATATACACTGATAATAATCACACTGCACTGTATAATGATATATCTATATACACTGATAATAATCACACTGCACCGTATAATGATCTATCTATATACACTGATAATAATCACACTGCACTGTATAATGATATATCTATATACACTGATAATAATCACACTGCACTGTATAATGATATATCTATATACACTGATAATAATCACACTGCACTGTATAATGATATATCTATATACACTGATAATAATCACACTGCTCTGTATAATGATATATCTATATACACTGATAATAATCACACTGCACTGTATAATGATATATCTATATATACTGATAATAATCACACTGCACTGTATAATGATATATCTATATACACTGATAATAATCACACTGCACTGTATAATGATATATCTATATATACTGATAATAATCACTGCACTGTATAATGATATATCTATATATACTGATAATCACACTGCACTGTATAATGATATATCTATATATACTGATAATAATCACACTGCTCTGTATCATAATATATCTATATATACTGATAATAATCACACTGCACTGTACAAGGATATATCTATATATACTGATAATAATCACACTGCACTGTACAATGATATATCTATATATACTGATAATAATCACACTGCTCTGTATAATATATCTATATATACTGATAATAATCACACTGCTCTGTATAATGATATATCTATATACACTGATAATAATCACACTGCACTGTATAATGATATATCTATATATACTGATAATAATCACACTGCTCTGTATAATGATATATCTATATACACTGATAATAATCACACTGCACTGTATAATGATATATCTATATACACTGATAATAATCACACTGTACTGTATAATGATATATCTATATACACTGATAATAATCACAATGCACTGTATAATGATATATCTATATACACTGATAATAATCACACTGTACTGTATAATGATATATCTATATACACTGATAATAATCACAATGCACTGTATAATGATATACCTATATACACTGATAATAATCACACTGCACTGTATAATGATATATCTATATACACTGATAATAATCACACTGCACTGTATAATGATATATCTATATACACTGATAATAATCACACTGTACTGTATAATGATATATCTATATACACTGATAATAATCACAATGCACTGTATAATGATATATCTATATACACTGATAATAATCACACTGTACTGTATAATGATATATCTATATACACTGATAATAATCACACTGCACCGTATAATGATATATCTATATACACTGATGATAATCACACTGCACCGTATAATGATATATCTATATACACTGATAATAATCACACTGCACTGTATAATGATATATCTATATACACTGATAATAATCACACTGCGCCGTATAATGATATATCTATATACACTGATAATAATCACACTGCACCGTATAATGATATATCTATATACACTGATAATAATCACACTGCACCGTATAATGATATATCTCTATACACTGATAATAATCACACTGCACTGTATAATGATATATCTAGATATACTGATAATAATCACACTGCACTGTATAATGATATATCTATATACACTGATAATAATCACACTGCGCCGTATAATGATATATCTATATACACTGATAATAATCACACTGCTCTGTATAATGATATATCTATATATACTGATAATAATCACACTGCACTGTATAATGATATATCTATATATACTGATAATAATCACACTGCACTGTATAATGATATATCTATATATACTGATAATAATCACACTGCATCGTATAATGATATATCTATATACACTGATAATAATCACACTGCACTATATAATGATATATCTATATACTGATAATAATCACACTGCACTGTATAATGATATATCTATATACTGATAATAATCACACTGCACTGTATAATGATATATCTATATACTGATAATAATCACACTGCACTGTATAATGATATATCTATATATACTGATAATAATCACACTGCACTGTATAATGATATATCTATATATACTGATAATCACACTGCACTGTATAATGATATATATATATATATACACTGATAATAATCACACTGCATCGTATAATGATATATCTATATATACTGATAATAATCACACTGCTCTGTATAATGATATATCTCTATATACTGATAATAATCACACTGCACAGTATAATGATATATCTATATACTGATAATAATCACACTGCACTGTATAATGATATAAATATATATAATGATAATAATCACACTGCACTGTATAATGATATATCTATATACACTGATAATAATCACACTGCACTGTATAATGATATATCTATATATACTAATAATAATCACACTGCACTGTATAATGATATATATATATATATATATACTGATAATAATCACACTGCACTGTATAATGATATATCTATATACACTGATAATAATCACACTGCTCTGTATAATGATATATCTATATATACTGATAATAATCACACTGCACCGTATAATGATATATCTATATATATACTGATAATAATCACACTGCACTGTATAATGATATATCTATATACACTGATAATAATCACACTGCTCTGTATAATGATATATCTATATAAACTGATAATAATCACACTGCACTGTATAATGATATATCTATATACACTGATAATAATCACACTGCTCTGTATAATGATATATCTATATATACTGATAATAATCACACTGCACCGTATAATGATATATCTATATATATACTGATAATAATCACACTGCACTGTATAATGATATATCTATATACACTGATAATAATCACACTGCACTGTATAATGATATATCTATATACACTGATAATCACACTGCACTGTATAATGATATATCTATATATACTGATAATAATCACACTGCACTGTATAATGATATATCTATATATACTGATAATAATCACACTGCACTGTATAATGATATATCTATATACACTAATAATAATCACACTGCACTGTATAATGATATATCTATATATACTGATCATCACACTGCTCTGTATAATGATATATCTATATATACTGATAATAATCACACTACACTGTATAATGATATATCTCTATATACTGATAATAATCACACTGCACTGTATAATGATATATCTATATACACTGATAATAATCACACTGCACTGTATAATGATATATCTCTATATACTGATAATAATCACACTGCACTGTATAATGATATATCTCACCTACTGTATCCTCACCCATCCCTCGTAGATTGTGAGCCCTCGCGGGCAGGGTCCTCGCTCCACCTGTACCAGTCGCTGTCACATTGTGTTCAAGATTATTGAAATTGTTCTTGTATTATACCCCCTTTTTCACATGTAAAGCGCCATGGAATAAATGGCGCTATAATAATAAATAATAATAATAATAAAATAATAATCTCTATATACTGATAATCACACTGCTCTGTATAACGATATATCTATATACTGATAATAATCACACTGCACTGTATAATGATATATCTATATACTGATAATAATCACACTGCACTGTATAATGATATATCTCTATATACTGATAATAATCACACTGCACTGTATAATGATATATCTATATATACTGATAATAATCACACTGCACTGTATAATGATATATCTATATACACTGATAATAATCACACTGCACTGTATAATGATATATCTATATATACTGATAATAATCATACTGCACTGTATAATGATATATCTCTATATACTGATAATAATCACACTGCTCTGTATAATAATATATCTATATATACTGATAATAATCACACTGCACTGTACAATGATATATCTATATATACTGATAATAATCACACTGCTCTGTATCATAATATATCTATATATACTGATAATAATCACACTGCACTGTATAATGATATATCTCTATATACTGATAATAATCACACTGCACTGTATAATGATATATCTATATACACTGATAATAATCACACTGCACTGTACAATGATATATCTATATATACTGATAATAATCACACTGCACTGTATAATGATATATCTATATACACTGATAATCACACTGCACTGTATAATGATATATCTATATATACTGATAATAATCACACTGCTCTGTATCATAATATATCTATATATACTGATAATAATCACACTGCACTGTACAATGATATATCTATATATACTGATAATAATCACACTGCACTGTATAATAATATATCTATATATACTGATAATAATCACACTGCACTGTACAATGATATATCTATATATACTGATAATAATCACACTGCTCTGTATAATAATATATCTATATATACTGATAATAATCACACTGCACTGTACAATGATATATCTATATATACTGATAATAATCACACTGCTCTGTATCATAATATATCTATATATACTGATAATAATCACACTGCTCTGTATAATAAAATATCTATATATACTGATAATAATCACACTGCACTGTACAATGATATATCTATATATACTGATAATAATCACACTGCTCTGTATCATAATATATCTATATATACTGATAATAATCACACTGCACTGTATAATGATATATCTATATATACTGATAATAATCACACTGCTCTGTATAATAATATATCTATATATACTGATAATAATCACACTGCACTGTACAATGATATATCTATATATACTGATAATAATCACACTGCTCTGTATCATAATATATCTATATATACTGATAATAATCACAATGCACTGTATAATGATCTATCTATATACACTGATAATCACACTGCACTGTATAATGATATATCTATATACACTGATAATAATCACACTGCACTGTATAATGATATATCTATATACACTGATAATAATCACACTGCACTGTATAATGATATATCTATATATACTGATAATAATCACACTGCACTGTATAATGATATATCTATATATACTGATAATCACACTGCACTGTATAATGATATATCTATATATACTGATAGTAATCACACTGCACTGTATAATGATATATCTATATACACTGATAATAATCACACTGCACTGTATAATGATATATCTATATATACTGATAATAATCACACTGCACCGTATAATGATATATCTATATATACTGATAATAATCACACTGCACTGTATAATGATATATCTATATACACTGATAATAATCACACTGCACTGTATAATGATATATCTATATATACTGATAATAATCACACTGCACTGTACAATGATATATCTATATATACTGATAATAATCACACTGCACTGTACAATGATATATCTATATATACTGATAATAATCACACTGCTCTGTATAATATATCTATATATACTGATAATAATCACACTGCTCTGTATAATGATATATCTATATACACTGATAATAATCACACTGCACTGTATAATGATATATCTATATACACTGATAATAATCACAGTGCACTGTATAATGATATATCTATATATACGGATAATAATCACACTGCACTGTATAATGATATATCTATATATATATTGATAATAATCACACTGCACTGTATAATGATATATCTATATATATACTGATAATAATCACACTGCACTGTATAATGATATATCTATATACACTGATAATAATCACACTGCACTGTATAATGATATATCTATATACACTGATAATAATCACACTGTACTGTATAATGATATATCTATATACACTGATAATAATCACACTGTACTGTATAATGATATATCTATATACACTGATAATAATCACACTGCACTGTATAATGATATATCTATATACACTGATAATAATCACACTGCACTGTATAATGATATATCTATATACACTGATAATAATCACACTGCACTGTATAATGATATATCTATATACACTGATAATAATCACACTGCACTGTATAATGATATATCTATATACACTGATAATAATGACACTGCACTGTATAATGATATATCTATATACACTGATAATAATCACACTGCACTGTATAATGATATATCTATATACACTGATAATAATCACACTGCACTGTATAATGATATATCTCTATATACTGATAATAATCACACTGCACTGTATAATGATATATCTATATACACTGATAATAATCACACTGCACTGTATAATGATATATCTATATATACTGATAATAATCACACTGCACTGTATAATGATATATCTATATACACTGATAATAATCACACTGCACTGTATAATGATATATCTATATATACTGATAATAATCACACTGCACTGTATAATGATATATCTATATATACTGATAATCACACTGCACTGTATAATGATATATCTATATATACTGATAATAATCACACTGCTCTGTATCATAATATATCTATATATACTGATAATAATCACACTGCACTGTACAGGGATATATCTATATATACTGATAATAATCACACTGCACTGTACAATGATATATCTATATATACTGATAATAATCACACTGCACTGTATAATGATATACCTATATACACTGATAATAATCACACTGCACTGTATAATGATATATCTATATACACTGATAATAATCACACTGTACTGTATAATGATATATCTATATACACTGATAATAATCACAATGCACTGTATAATGATATATCTATATACACTGATAATAATCACACTGTACTGTATAATGATATATCTATATACACTGATAATAATCACACTGCACTGTATAATGATATATCTATATACACTGATGATAATCACACTGCACCGTATAATGATATATCTATATACACTGATAATAATCACACTGCACTGTATAATGATATATCTATATACACTGATAATAATCACACTGCGCCGTATAATGATATATCTATATACACTGATAATAATCACACTGCACCGTATAATGATATATCTATATACACTGATGATAATCACACTGCACCGTATAATGATATATCTATATACACTGATAATAATCACACTGCACCGTATAATGATATATCTATATACACTGATAATAATCACTCTGCACCGTATAATGATATATCTATATACACTGATAATAATCACACTGCACTGTATAATGATATATCTATATACACTGATAATAATCACACCGCACTGTATAATGATATATCTATATACACTGATAATAATCACACTGCGCTGTATAATGATATATCTATATATACTGATAATCACACTGCACTGTATAATGATATATCTATATATACTGATAATAATCACACTGCACTGTATAATAATATATCTATATACTGATAATAATCACACTGCACTGTATAATGATATATCTATATACACTGATAATAATCACACTGCACTGTATAATGATATATCTATATACACTGATAATAATCACACTGCTCTGTATAATGATATATCTATATATACGGATAATAATCACACTGCACTGTATAATGATATATCTATATATACTGATAATAATCACACTGCTCTGTATAATGATATATCTATATATACGGATAATAATCACACTGCACTGTATAATGATATATCTATATATACTGATAATAATCACTGCACTGTATAATGATATATCTATATATACTGATAGTAATCACACTGCACTGTATAATGATATATCTATATACACTGATAATAATCACACTGCACTGTATAATGATATATCTATATATACTGATAATAATCACACTGCTCTGTAGAATGATATATCTATATACACTGATAATAATCACACTGCACTGTATAATGATATATCTATATATACTGATAATAATCACACTGCACTGTATAATGATATATCTATATATACTGATAATAATCACACTGCTCTGTAGAATGATATATCTATATACACTGATAATAATCACACTGCACTGTATAATGATATATCTATATATACTAATAATCACACTGCACTGTATAATGATATATCTACATACACTGATAATAATCACACTGCACTGTATAATGATATATCTATATATACTGATAATAATCACACTGCACTGTATAATGATATATCTATATATACTGATAATAATCACACTGCACTGTATAATGATGTATCTATATATACTGATAATAATCACACTGCTCTGTATAATGATATATCTATATATACTGATAATAATCACACTGCACCGTATAATGATATATCTATATATACTGATAATAATCACACTGCACCGTATAATGATATATCTATATATACTGATAATAATCACACTGCACTGTATAATGATATATCTATATACACTGATAATAATCACACTGCACTGTATAATGATATATCTATATACTAATAATCACACTGCACTGTATAATGATATATCTATATATACTGATAATAATCACACTGCACTGTATAATGATATATCTATATATACTGATAATAATCACACTGCACTGTATAATGATATATCTATATATACTGATAATCACACTGCACTGTATAATGATATATCTATATACACTGATAATAATCACACTGCACTGTATAATGATATATCTATATACACTGATAATAATCACACTGCACTGTATAATGATATATCTATATACACTGATAATAATCACACTGCACCCTATAATGATATATCTATATATACTGATAATAATCACACTGCTCTGTATAATGATATATCTATATACACTGATAATAATCACACTGCACTGTATAATGATATATCTATATATACTGATAATAATCACACTGCACTGTATAATGATATATCTATATATACTGATAATAATCACACTGCACCGTATAATGATATATCTATATATACGGATAATAATCACACTGCTCTGTATAATGATATATCTATATATACTGATAATAATCACACTGCACTGTATAATGATATATCTATATATACGGATAATAATCACACTGCTCTGTATAATGATATATCTATATATACTGATAATAATCACACTGCACTGTATAATGATATATCTATATATACGGATAATAATCACACTGCTCTGTATAATGATATATCTATATACACTGATAATAATCACACTGCACCGTATAATGATATATCTATATATACTGATAATAATCACACTGCACTGTATAATGATATATCTATATATACGGATAATAATCACACTGCTCTGTATAATGATATATCTATATACACTGATAATAATGACACTGCACTGTATAATGATATATCTATATACACTGATAATAATCACACTGCACTGTATAATGATATATCTATATACACTGATAATAATCACACTGCACTGTATAATGATATATCTATATACTGATAATAATCACACTGCACTGTATAATGATATATCTATATACACTGATAATAATCACACTGCACTGTATAATGATATATCTATATACACTGATAATAATCACACTGTACTGTATAATGATATATCTATATACACTGATAATAATCACACTGCACTGTATAATGATATATCTCTATATACTGATAATAATCACACTGCACTGTATAATGATATATCTATATACTGATAATAATCACACTGCACTGCATAATGATATATCTATATACACTGATAATAATCGCACTGTATAATGATATATCTATATACTGATAATAATCACACTGCACTGTATAATGATATATATCTATATACACTGATAATAATCACACTGCACCGTATAATGATATATCTATATATACTGATAATAATCACACTGCACCGTATAATGATATATCTATATATATACTGATAATAATCACACTGCTCTGTATAATGATATATCTATATACAGTTGTGCTCAAAAGTTTACATACCCCGGCAGAATTTTTCCTTTCTTGGCCTTGTTTCAGAGAATATGAATGATAACAAAACATCTTTTTTCTCCACTCATGGTTATTGGTTGGGTGAAGCCATTTATTGTCAAACTACTGTGTTTTCTCTTTTTAAATCTTAATGACAATCAAAAACATCCAAATGACCCTGATCAAAAGTTCACATACCCCAGTTCTTAATACCGTGTATTGCCCCCTCTAACATCAATGACAGCTTGAAGTATTTTGTGGTACTTGTGGATCAGGTTCTTTATTTTCTCAGATGGTAAAGCTGCCCATTCTTCGAGGCAAAAAGCCTCCAGTTTCTGTAAATTCCTGGGCTGTCTAGCATGAACTGCGCGCTTGAGATCTCCCCAGAGTGGCTCAATGATATTGAGGTCAAGAGACTGAGATGGCCACTCCAGAACCTTCACTTTGTTCTGCTGTAGCCAATGACAGGTCAACTTGGCCTTGTGTTTTGGATCGTTGTCATGTTGGAACGTCCAAATACATCCCATGCGCAGCTTCCAGGATGATGAGTGCAAATTTGCCTCTAGTATTTGCTGATAACGTGCTGCATTCATCTTTCCTTCAACTTTTACCAAGTTTCCTGTGCCTTTGTAGCTCACACATCCCCAAAACTTCAGCGATCCACCTCCGTGCTTTACTGTAGGAATGGTGTTCCTTTCATCTTAGGCCTTGTTGACTTCTCTCCAAAAGTAACGTTTATGGTTGTGGCCAAAAAGTTCAATTTTGGTCTCATCACTCCAAGTTACCTTGTTCCAGAAGTTTTGAGGCTTATCTCTGTGCTGTTTGGTGTATTGCAGGCAAGATACTTTGTGACATTTGCTCAGCAATGGCTTTCTTCTGGCGACTCGACCATGCAGCACATTTTTCTTCAAGTGCCTCCTTATTGTGCATCTTGAAACAGCCACACCGCTAGTTTTCCGAGAGTCCTGAATTTCAGCTGATGTTATTTGTGGGTTTTTCTTTGCATCCCGAACAATTTTCCTGGCAGTTGTGGCCGAAATTTTTGTTGGTCTACCTGACCGTGGTTTGGTTTTTACAGAGCCCCTGATTTTCCATTTGTTAATCACAATTTGAACGCTGCTGACTGGCATCATCAATTCCTTGGATATTTTTTTGTATCCTTTTCCTGTGTTATACAGTTCAACTACCTTTTCCCGTAGATCTGTTGACAATCCTTTTGCTTTCCCCGTGACTCACAATCCAGAAACGTCAGTGGCTGGATGAAAGATGCAAGAGTCTGTCTGGATCCCAGAAACTCACTCAGCTTTTATGCACATACACTGATTACAAGCAAACAGGTCACAGGTGAGGATGTTACCTTTAGTAGCCATTTAAACCCAATTGTGTCAAATTCTGTGCATGTTATCAGGTCAAAATCACCAGGATATGTGGACTTTTGATGAGGGTCATTTGGATGTTTTTGATTGTCATTAAGATTTAAAAAGAGAAAAAACAGTAGTTTGATAATAAATGGCTTCACCCAACCAATAACCATGGGTGGAGAAAAAGTTTTTTTTGTCATCATTCATATTCTCTGAAACAAGGCCAAGAAAGGAAAAATTCTGCCGGGGTATGTAAACTTTTGAGCACAACCGTATATAAATATATCTATAAATCACTGATAATAATCACACTGCACTGTATAATTGTGTATACAGTGCAGGGTTAGGTTATGAAAAAATAGCCCAAGCTCTGAATATCTCACAGAGCTCAGTTCAATCCATCATCCAAAAAATGGAAGGAATACGGCACAACCGCAAACCCACCAAGACATTGCCATCCACCTAACCTGGCATCCCAAGCAAGGAAAGCACTAATTAGAGAAGCAGCCAAGAGGCCCATGGTCACTCTGGAGATGCTGCAGAGATCTACAGCTCAGGTGGGAGAATATGTACATAGGGCAAGTATTAGTCGTATACTCCACAATTCTGGCCTTTATGGAACAGTGGCAAGAAGAAAGACATTTTTTAAACTAAACCATAAGGCTATGTTCACACATGTTCGGTTTTTTCAGCGTCACAAATCTGGAGCAAAACCCAACTCTGGCAGGAAATCAGCTGTGTTAAAAACGCATGCTTTGCTGCATTTTTTGTGCGTTTTTTCAGCGTTTTTTTTTCACTGTCCTTCTGTCTCTATTTATGCATGTACATAAAGTTCTGTGAAAAAAAAATCTCATTCTAGTTTCGGCATAGTGGCAGAGGTGAATTGTTCAGGAATAGTTTAGACACTGGCAGTGCATTGAGTTTGTATGACACTATTTACTTTCACATTATGGGGTCTGCAATTCAGTTGCCCAGGCATTGTCACACCTAGCTCAGCCAATGTTTACACTGGTCACGTCACTAATTTAACTGAACTCTCCTAATACAAACAACCATGTCAGTGACCAAGACAAGATGGTTAATCACTAAAATAAATGAGTTTCACATACTGCTGTACTTGCTTACTTTCACTAAAAACGCAGCAAAACCTGATAGCTATGTTCACATAATATGTTTTTTTTTCACCACTCATTACTTCCAATGGGTGAGAACTGCTGAAAAAACACTGAAAGTGACATGCTCTATTTTCCAAAAACCCAACCAAGGCACAAAATATGCAACAAAAAAAAACCAAGATGTGTGAATAGTGAATTCTGGTTTCTCATAGACTTCGATGGTACTGCAAAATGCAGCTGAAAATTTGCATAAAAATCTGCAGCAAAAACGCTGAAAAACCCAACATGTGTGAACATTGCAAACTGCACACAGGACATCTTAGGCTAACAGCCATTTAGGGGACCTAGCGAGCATCTGGAAGAAGGTGCTCTGGTCAGATAAGACCAAAGTAGAACTTTTTGGGGCTAAATGCAAAATTCTATGTGTGGTGGAAAACAAACACTGCAAATCACCCTGAAAACACCATCCCCACCGTCACACATGGTGGTGGCAGCATCATGCTGTGGGGAGGTTTTTCTTTAGCAGGAACAGAGAAGCTGGTCTGTGTTGATGGGAAGATGGTGTCACGCTAGGTATGGAGAGAACCCCATGCATAACACCAAGAAAAGGGAAGGGAGCCCTAACAACTAGGGAAAGGGAGAGTGGAGACGCCTAAACAGATCTAAACGACAAACCCTAACTCCGCTGTAAAGCCTAAATAGGTTCTGCACCTATTGCCCAGTAGGAAACCTGGCCCTAACTGACCCTAAGGCTAGGCCCTAGGTAGGGAGAGGGAGGGGTGAGCACTGAGACAGCCCTACTACCAACTAAAGTACACAGAGGGGAAACAAACAGGGGAATACACTTCGCTCCAAGATGACACCGGAGGAAGCACGGCAACAAACCTCGAAGGAACTCCAAAGTAATTATAGTCGACTACTAGAATTCCTGGCCTGAATAGGCATAACACGCTATCACCAGCAACTCTCTGAGGATCTGAGTGTATTTAAGGACACAGCAAGGAAGTGCTGATTAACAGCAGAAAGGGGAGGATAAATGCTGTGTCCTAAAGAGGAATCCTAAAAGGATCAGGGAGATGTTTTTAAGGCTAAACGCAGCAACCTTCTACAACCGGACACCGTATGACTGTCAACCCTGACACAACCGTGACAGTACCCCCCTTCTGCGAGTGGTCTCCGGACACTCAGGACCAGGTTTATCTGGATGAGAGGCATGGAATGAAAGAACCAACCTAGGGACATTCACCTCAGATGCTGAAACCCACATCCTTTCCTATGGACCATAACCCCTCCAGTGCACTAAGTACTAAAGGGAAAGACGCTGAAGATGAGAATCCACAATCTTCGATATTTGGAACTTTAAATTGCCATCAACCATGATTGAGGGCCGCGGCAAGGGGGAGGACTCAAGAGGTATCACATGCTTGAGCAGAGACCTGTGAAACACATTGTGTATCTTAAGAGGCTAAGGTAACTCCAGATGAAACACTGCTGGGTTAATGACGGCGGTTATTTTATAGGGACCATTAAATCTAGGTCTCAGCTTTCAGGAAGAAACCTTTAACTTGATATTCCTGGTAGCCAACCACACAAAGTCATTCACACTAATGTCCGGACCTGGTGAGCGTTTCCTGTCAGCCATACGTTTGTATCTGTCTCCCATGAGTTTCAAATTATTCTGAACCCCCTCCACACAGAAGAGAGCGAAAAAGCAAAACGCTCCTCCTCAGGAACTCCCGAAGCCCCTCCACCACTAAAGGTACCAAACTGTGGATGAAAACCGTATGCGCCAAAGAAAGGTGAACTGCCAGTAAACTCTTGGCGACGACTGTTTATAGCAAACTCGGCCAACGGTAAGTAAGATGCCCAATCATCCTGGTTCTCAGAGACAAAAACACATGAGGTAAGAGTGGCACCCCTGCGGGGGATTACCACAGGATCCATAGGTGCAGGGAGAGATGTACGCTTGGGCACACACAACACCTTCCACCCCAGGTCTGAGGGGAGGAGTCAGTTTCCAGGGAGACAGCAAAGCGGCAGTTAGTCTAGAGACGGATGAAGGAGGAGAGAGACAGAGAGCTGTTGGCCGGGGACCAGTTAAGCCCTGAACTAGGAAACAGGTCTGTGTTGTGAAAGCACCCTAGAGAGGGACGGAGGCTAGAAGGAGAAAGAAAGAGATAAAACTATTATCCCTTTAGCTCACCCGGACACCGGAGTCCGAGATTGCTATTAATTCAGAAATAGCATAGAAAACCCGGACAGATCAGGAGGATCTACTCCCCCTGAAGAAGAAGGGGAAAGAGTTGCCAAACTTGACCAAGTATAGGACCAGGGGCCCAGAAAGAGAATTGGTAGCCCCAAGGAAAGGTCCGCATTGTCAGTTGTGGAGAAGGACCCCAAAGAAAGTAAAAGGCGGCAGGTTCAGCTTAAGGCAGGACTGATCCCAAACAACGCACACAGTGTTAGAGGAGGCCTCACAAATCTCCAGAGTGAATATCTCTACCTGCACCGAAAACCTGGTTACCCTCCTGAACTGTACCTGTTACCGGACATCAGTAAAAGAAAGGTACTGAAACAAAGACTTAATGTGTGTGTGTGCCTACTTTGACATTACTGCCTATAGCGTTCGTACAAGCCGTATGCCGATCACCTCAGCAACCATACACAGCGCTGGTAACCGACTTTACCAGTTACCACAGGAGGCGTCAGGACACAATACTCCCATCATCCTCACCCCCATCCCTTTACTGACGGTCCAGGGCACGGAACCGGGAACCGACCAACCGTGATCCCCACCGAAGTAACCCATCCATCCCGGTATCAGAGTACCCCTACCCCTGTCGACCGACTCAGTTTGGCGTCACGAACAGGATACCGGGCCCGGTAGAACCGGGTACTGTGTGCCTAAATTGGACTTTATTGAATGTTTGTGTACTGTAAAAAAAGGCCGTCATTACTGCGTCATAGAGAAATTAAACTGCGTCACAGAGCGGAGAGAGTCGCGGTTGCGCGGCTAAAGAAGCGTGAGGATAGCCCCGCCATTTTTTTTTTTAGAGTCACAGGTGACCGAAGGAGTTGATCGTAGCTGCTGGCAACGGTTAACTAGGGGGGCACCGTCATGAGTGAAGCAAACAATATCCGAGACCTTGAGGGAGGGGATGCCAAAGACGCAGCAGCAGCCGGTTCCTCAGCTGGTGAAGGAGCCGCAGCATCTGGAGAGATGGCCCCGATAATGCCAATTGCCTTGCCGTATGTACCGGGGGCCAAATGGTTTACCTTCATACGTCGGTAACCCAGTACCTTAGCAGCTTTCAAACGTAAAATGTGTGCGGTGCTGGACATGTATGCGATGACAGGAAAGCAGCGAGCCTCCGTTGTGCAGGGACAATTAATAGGTGCAGCGGAGCTAGATGCTGAGACTTGGAGCGATGCTGATGGAGACTCTATAGAAAATGTGTTTAATAAGCTCAAAGCTGCTTTTGAAAAACGTACACAGTCTGAACTAAGGATGCTATTCTACCAATGCAAGCAGAGACCGCAAGATACCATCAGAGACTTTGCCCTACGTTTACAAGCGGCACTCCGGTCCATAAAACAGGTAGATCTAGCAAGTGTGCAAGATGAAGATAAATTGCTTGCAGAACAGTTTATGAATGGGTTGAGATCAGACTTTCACCGTCAGCAGGTGCACATGTGGGTCCTAGATCATCCAGATGTGGATTTTAATACCTTAAAGGACCGTGCTATAACTGTACTATGAGACCCATTACCTGCAAAACCTGCAATCCCATCCTGGCAGGTTAATACCTCTCACATGAACTTAGAGCCTACCCCTAAAAACTCTGTAGAAGCGGTAGGACAAGCTGTCGTACCCGAATCTGCTGATGACCTACGTAATCAAGTGTTACAACTAACCAAAAACATGGACTACGTGCTAAAACTCTTGCAAGCCAGACCGGAGGCACAACCACCAAGCAAAATCCAGTTAGCTGAATCCCCTGAGGATGTTCCGTGGATGAGGAGAAAGCTCATGTCGCCCGTGCAGGGGACCAACGCACCATTCCGATGCAGAGCCATGTCGCCCGTGGAGGGGATCAACAAGTCGCCCATTCAGGGGACCAACGCACCATTCCGACGCAGAGCCACCGACCACACGGATTCTTCAGGATAACCTGTTTGCCTTTGTTGCAACAAACCGGGCCACTTTGCAAGAGGATGTCGTTTAAACCCGAGATTCCTGGGTCCGCGGGCCAATCCCCAGGAATAAAACGGCAGGGCCCATATGACTGGCGTAGTCGGTATGTGGGAGGCCGTCTGTACCTCAACATTACGCTAGAAGAAATTCCTACATCGGCCCTATTGGACACTGGGTCACAAGTCACCACCATCCCACATATCCTTTACAAGCAATTTTGGTCTGATGCTGATCTTAGCCCCCCAGACTCTAGTCTTGTCATTTTAGCAGCTAATGGTCGACCACTGAATCAGGTGGGGTTTAGAGAAGTGACAATAAAGCTGGGGAGGGTGGAGTTGAGGGACCAAGGGTTATGTGTGGTAGAAGATGACCCCAATAACAAATATCCTTACATGGGGCTTGGTACTAATGTGATTGAAAACTGCCTTGAAGAAGTGCTGTTTTTACTCCAACAGATTACAGAGACTGCTGGCATTGGGCGGAGGAGAGTCCTTCAAAGAGAAATCCGTGCCTTAATTCACAAGCAACAGGTAAATCTGTCTGGAGGGGAGATTGGCAGTGCGCGGGTAACGGACCAGTTTCCCATTGTATTACCACCAAACAGTGAAATGATGATATGGTGTCAAGCAGCTATGGGTATCAGAAGAAAGGAATACCAGGCAATTGTAGAACCGGTATATTCAGAGCATAGACCTACACTGCTGACAGCTAGAGGGGTGGTGGATGTAAGCAGGGGAAGAGTACCAATCCGTGTGTTGAATTGTGGTGAGGAAGAAGTGAAGCTACCCCGGTATGCTACTGTAGCAAAGCTGTACACTGTGAGTAATAACAACATACAGACCCTAGAGCCCTTGCCCCCGTCAAGTCAGGCAGAGGACAACAACCCCAAGGGACAGCTGGAGGAGTGGTGTCAGCAGTTGCACATAGGGACTGATGTACTACCCGGTAAATTCCTTGCTTCTGGTGGTCGGGAGTGGCAAGAGTTTAGCCAATTATTCAGTAAGCATCCATTAGATTTTGGGAGGATAAAAGGGGTACACCATCACATACCCACAGGAGATCATCCCCCGATTAAAGCGAGACATAGACCCATCCCACCAAACCACTACCAGTGTGCTAAAGAGATGCTGCAGGACATGAAGGAGGCCAGGGTTATAAGAGATAGCTGCAGTCCCTGGGCGGCCCCCTTAGTCTTAGTCAGAAAGAAGGATGGCACTATGAGGATGTGTGTGGATTAAAGGGAGGTCAATAAGATCACTCACAAAGATGCTTACCCGTTACCCCGGATAGAGGAGTCTCTTGCTGCATTAAAGACGGCTAAGCATTTCTCCACATTAGATCTCACTAGTGGGTATTGGCAGGTCTCCGTTGCAGAAGAAGACCGAGAGAAAACAGCATTCACAACACCAATGGGCCTATGCGAATTCAATAGCATGCCATTTGGGTTATGCAATGCACCGGGGACATTTCAGAGACTCATGGAGTGCTGCCTGGGACACCAGAATTTTGAGACGGTACTTTTATACCTGGATGACGTCATAGTGTATTCCAAAACCTATGAAGAACATCTGGAACACCTGGTGGAGGTATTTACAGCTCTAACAAAGTATGGAATGAAGCTCAAACCATCTAAAAGGTTACCTGCTGAAGCCAAAAGTCCAATACCTAGGGCATGTGGTCAGCGCGGATGGCGTAGCACCAGATCGGGAAAAAGTGACCGCTATCCAGGACTGGCAGAGGCCGACCACCATCAGGGAGGTACGTCAGTTCTTAGGTTTGGTTGGGTATTACAGAAGATTTATTAAGGGCTACACGAAGATGGCAGCGCCCCTACAAGATCTTCTGGTAGGCCAAGCTAAGAAGAGAAGGTAGTCAGAGCCGCCGTTGGAATGGGGAAAGAAACAAGAAGACTCCTTCCAACAAATAAAACAGGCCCTGACCAGTGAGGAAATCTTGGCGTACCCAGATTATAACCTACCATTAGTCCTCTACACGGATGCAAGTAATGTAGGCCTGGGAGCAGTACTGTCCCAAATACAAGAAGGCAAGGAAAGAGTAATTGCCTATGCCAGTAGAAGGCTTCGACCTACCGAGAGGAACCCGGAAAATTACAGTTTCTTTAAGTTGGAGTTCCTGGCCTTGGTCTGGGCAGTCATGGAGAGGTTAAAGCATTACTTAGCAGCTTCAAAATTTACCATCTTTACGGACAATAATCCGCTAACACACTTGGATACTGCAAAGCTTGGTGCATTGGAGCAGCGCTGGATGGCCCTGCTATCGAACTACGACTTTACCATCAAGTACCGAACAGGCCGTGGAAATGCAAATGCTGATGCCCTCTCCAGAAACCCTCAAGTACATTTGCAAGGGCTTGAAGAAGAAACAGATGACTTGGAGGAAATAGAACTTCCAGCTTTCCATAAAAGTAGAAAATGGAAAATGACAGAAACCCATATCTACCAGAACCGTCAGGATGTTGCACTAAACCCGCTGCCTCATTATGGATGGAAAGAGACCCAAGATAGTGATCCGGCAGTGAGCCTAGTGAAGAGGCTGGTAACCCAACCGGATTCCAAAATTGAGAAGAATGCTCCCCCAGAAGCCCAATACCTGTGGAAAGAAAGAAGCAGGTTATTTATCTATAAAAACCAATTGTGCAGACGGTATATCAATCCAAGGACACATGAAATGGTATGGCAAGTTGTTGTTCCAAAGAGAGACGTCCAAATGGTATTGGAAGCGTACCATAATGGAGCAGGACACTTTGGATGGAGAAAACTGGAAATACTGTTACGTGAGAGGTTTTATTGGATTGGCATGAGGTCTTCCATAGAAAAATGGTGTAAAAATTGTGGCCCATGCTCATTAAGAGGAGATCGTAACAACCAGAAAGCACCACTCCAGCCTATCATAACCAAACAGCCCTTGGAACTAGTAGCCTTGAATCATGTCAAACTCACACCCAGTAGATCAGGCTATAACTTATGCTCTTACCATGGTGGACCACTATTCCAGATTCCTAGTGGTAGCTCCTGTGAAGGACTTGACAGCTCAGACAGCAGCAAGAACCTTTCAAGCTTATTTCTGCAGGCCACATGGATATCCAGAACAGGTATTGAAAGATCAGAGTCCTGCCTTTGAAGCGGAAATATTTCAAGAGTTCTGTAGCTTGTATGGATGCAAGAAAATTCGTACCACACCTTACCATCCCCAAACTAACGGAATGTGCGAAAAAATGAATCACGTGGTAATAGAACTGCTGAAGACTCTACCCTTGGAAGACAGAAACAGATGGCCAGAGAAATTACCAGATCTTATTGACATCTATAACAACATCCCAGTAAGCTCAACTAATTGTACCCCGGCATACTTGATGAGAGCGAGACCAGGAAAATTGCCAGTGGACTTTGAAATGGGCATTGTAGTTCCTGAGGAAGACCCCTCAAGTGCAGATTGGGCTACTACAAGAACAGAACAATACAAGAAAATACAGGAGTGTGTTGAGAAAAGTCTAGCAAAATCCAGAGAAAGACAAGAAACCAATTTCAATAAAAACGCACAAGGAATCCCGTTAACCCCCGGAGAATTGGTTTTGAAAAGGAAAAAGAGACTTCATAAGCTAGATAATCAATGGGAAGAAGAACCATACACTGTATTACCATCTAATTTTGACAACCAGAAAACCTGTCTAATCAGCAAGGATAACGGAAAAACAACAGTAACAGTGTCCAAAGACCACTTAAAGAAGTGTCCTCAACCCTTACAACAAAAAGAATATATCCCTTGTCCCATACCAGAAGAAGAGATGCCAAGGACAATTAAGACAATCTTAGGAGAGTTACCCGCAGATTGGCCCCAAATAGAAGGAGCATATTTAATTCCCATGTTGACATTCCCACAACCAGTAGAAGGATCAAGAGCAGAAGAACCACCTGCTGTAGCCGAGCTAGGGAATCCTGCAATCGGTGTACCTGCCATTCCCACTAGGGGAGTGGGAAGACACTCCGGCATACCTGTGCTACGTAGACCAACACAAGAGTCAGTAAGTAGTGTTCGCTCCACACCAGGCTTACGTACCAGTGGGATACAAGTTTTACGGAGGTCATCACGTATTAATTTTGGACACCCACCACTCAGATACAGGGAGTAAACCATAACAAAAGGGAAATGTAAATAGGTTCAAAAATGTAAATATGTAGTTAAAGTCAGTATATAGAAGGGTGACGAGTAGACCAAAACAGGTTACACCAGGTACACAATATATAAAAAAAAAAGGGGTGAGTAGAGATGGCGTAAGAAGCTGTCTTGGGAGAGCAAAATCTTGGCCAAAAGGTGACCCCAGGGCCAAAGGACCTACAGTGCTTATGACCAGGAGAGGCCCCTGCAGTACCTAGGACCCTTGCGCCGAGGCACACGTAGTAAATGCTTTGTTGTATATTGTGAATTATTAAGTCTATTTGAATCTTTAAGCCTAAAGAGACTTTATCTGTTTGGACGTCTGAAACTTTTTGAAAATTTTTAAGAATGGACCGAAGCCACAGGACTGGTGGTGGCAAAAACACTTTCCCTTTAACAGCTTGCAGCAGATTGACTAGCGTTGTATGGACTGGTTATCCGTTTTTCTCATTTTCCCTGGTTATTGTAAATTTTATTTTTGAGACTCAGTTCAAATTACAAATATAAATGTTAATGTTACATTATCTTTGTTAAAAAAAAAAAAAAAATGTTTCAGTCCCGGAGGACTGAAGTTAACTAGGGGGAATGTGGCACCCCTGCGGGGGATTACCACAGGATCCATAGGTGCAGGGAGAGATGTACACTTGGGCACACACAACTCCTTCCACTCCAGGTCTGAGGGGAGGAGTCAGTTTCCAGGGACACAGCAAAGCGGCAGTTAGTCTTGTGAGGGATGAAGGAGTAGAGAGACACAGAGAGCTGATGGCCGGGGAGCAGTTAAGCCCTGAACTAGGAAACAGGTCTGTGTTGTGAAAGCGCCCTAGAGAGAGGGACGGAGGCTAGAAGGAGAAAGAAAGAGATAAAACTATTATCCCTTTAGCTCACCCGGACACCGGAGTCCGAGATTGCTATTAATTCAGGAATAGCATAGAAAACCCGGACAGATCAAGAGGGTCTACTCCCCCTGAAGAAGAAGGGGAAAGAGTTGCCAAACTTGACCAAATATAGGACCAGGGGCACAGAAAGAGAATTGGTAGCCCCAAGGAAAGGTCCTCATTGTCAGTTGTGGAGAAGGATCCCAAAGAAAGTAAAAGGTGGCAGGCTCAGCTTAAGGCAGGATTGATCCCAAACAACGCACACAGTGTTAGAGGAGGCCTCACAAATCTCCAGAGTGAATATCTCTACCTGCACCGAAAACCTGGTTACCCTCCTGAACTGTACCTGTTACCGGACATCAGTAAAAGAAAGGTACTGAAACAAAGACTTAATGTGTGTGTGTGCCTACTTTGACATTACTGCCTATAGCATTCGTACAAGCCGTATGCTGATCACCTCAGCAACCATACACAGCGCTGGTAACCGATTTTACCAGTTACCACAGGAGGCGTCAGGACACAATACTCCCAACATCCTGACCCCCATCCCTTTACAGACGGTCCAGGGCACGGAACCGGGAACCGACCAACCGTGATCCCCACCGAAGTAGCCCATCGATCCCGGTATCCGAGTACCCCTACCACTGTCGACCGACTCAGAAGTCTCCAAATTTTGATTTATGCGCTCAGTCTGTCCATTTGACTGAGGATGGAAGGCAGAAGAAAAAGATAACTGTACCCCCAGTCGAGTACAAAAAGCTTTCCAGAATTTAGGAAAGAACTGGATCCCCCAATCAGACACCACATCGGAAGGAACCCCGTAAAGATTCACAATCTCATTAAAGAATACCTGAGCCAGAGTCTTGGCATTCAGAAGTGCCGGTAATGCAATGAAGTTTACCATTTTACTGAACTTATCTACAACCACCAAAACCACAGTCTTGCCTGCAGATACCGTTAGGTCAGTAATAAAATCCATGGACAAGTGTGTCCATGGTCTACTAGGAATAGGCAGCGGCAGAAAAGAACCAGACGGACGAGTATGCAATACTTTAGAACGCGCGCAAATAACGCAAGCAGACACATGGTCAACCACATCCTGACGCAACCCCGGCCACCAAAAATGACAGGAAAGGAGGTCAACATTTGCCTTACTACCTGGATGACCAGCAAGCACAGAGTTGTGATGTTACGGCGCAGATTAGATGGCACAAACAACCTCCCCGAAGGACAGGAGACCGGGGAGTCCCCCTGAGCCTCCAACACCTCCCCTTCCGAGTCAGGATACAAGGCCGAAATAACAACCCCCTTCTGCAAAATAGGGACAGGGTTCTCAGTGTAACTACCACCAGCCACCAGGGAAGCTACGGGACAACGCATCAGCCTTGATGTTTTTAACCTCTATACAGAAAGTGAGAACAAAATTGAACCTGGTAAAAAACAGAGACCATCTAGCCTGCCTAGGGTTGAGACGCTTAGCAGACTGGGGATATGACAGGTTCCTATGGTCTGTGATAATAGTAATAGGATGAACTGCCCCCTCCAACCAATGCCGCCATTCCTCGAAAGCCAATTTAAATTGATTTAGCCTATTCAAATTTATTTAAGGTGCTCAAGAGCCAAAAGCTCCCTATTACCCACGTCATAATGTCTCTCGGCCGAAGACAGCTTCTTAGAAAAGAAAGCGCATGGACGCCATTTGCCAGCGGACGGACACTGAGATAACACAGTCCACCCCCTTCTCCGATGCATCAACTTCAACCACAAAAGGTTGAGAAACATCGGGTTGACTGAGTATAGGTGCCGTGGCAAAACATTGCTTTAAAGAGGAAAAAGCTTGCTGGGTGGCATTCGACCAATTAGAAAAAGCCGACCCCTTTTTTGTCATGTCAGTGAGGGGTTTCACTATTACCGAATAATTTTGGATAAATTTCCGCTAAAAATTAGTAAACTCCAGAAAGCGCTGTTTAGCCTTTAAGTTCTCAGGACGATCCCAGTCAAGTATAGTATGGTTCTTCTCTGGATCCATCCAAAAACCCGACGGTGACAACAGATACCCCAAAAATGGCACCTCATGGACCGTGAAAACACATTTCTCCAATTTAGTATAAAGTTTGTTCTCTCTTAAAATCTGTAGTACATGTTTAACATGAGTCTTATGTGTCTCTAAATCAGGTGAGCAGATCAAAATATCATCCAAATAGACCACCCCAAACCTGCCCACTAAATGCTGGAAAATATAGTTTACGAAATGCTGGAAAACCACAGGTGCATTGGTGAGACAAAAAGGCATAACCAGACTCTCAAAATGCCCCTCAGGGGTATTGAAAGCCATTTTCCATTCATCACCCTCTCTGATTCTAACCAGATTTTAGGCTCCCCTTAAATCCAACTTGGAGAACACTTTAGCTCCCACAATCTGGTTGAATAAATCTGGAATCAGAGGAAGAGGATACGGATTTCGGACAGTAATTTGATTAAATTCACAGAAATCTAAACAGGGACGGAGACCCCCATCATTCTTCTTAACAAAAAAGAACCCTACTGCCACGGGTAAATAAGTCCCTTCTCCAGACTCTCAGCAATGAAATCCTTCATGGCTTGTTTCTCAGGACCAGAAAGATTATACGGTCTGGACTTGGGTAGTTTAGCTCCAGGAATCAGGTTAATGGGACAGTCATATGATGAGTCAGATGAGGAGGCAACTCCTGACACCCCTTCTCAGAAAATACGTCCTCAAAACCAGACAGAAATGCAGGTAAGGTCTCCGTAGAGACCACAGAAAGAGAAGTGCTTAAGCAGTTTTCATGACAGTAATCTCCCCACTCCACAATTTCCCTGGATTGCCAATCCACTACCAGATTATGTTTCACCAACCAGGGTAGACCCAGTACAACCAGAGTGGGAAGACCCTCCAGGACATAACAAGGAATTACCTCATAATGAAGGGGCCCCACACTCAGTCTTATATCATGTACAATCTGTGTCAGACATCTCCGAGCAAGTGGCACTGAGTCGATGGCATAAATTGGGATGGGTTTAGTTAACGTACTGCAAGTAAGCCCATGAGTTCTCACAAACTCAACATCAACCATGCTGACTCCAGCTCCACTGTCCAAAAACACAGAAATTTTCTCAGTCATGCTCTCTAGCACCACCTCTGACATCAGGACAAACAGAGAGCTGCATGTAGAAGACAAACACACCCCCTGATTATCCAACCCCACACTACCAAGGGTCCATTGAGTTCCAGATGTTCCTTTTTGCTTAGGAACCGAGGGACAGACCCCAATAAAATGTCCTTTTTTTCCACAAAAAACACCCCCCCTTTTCTCTTGTGGATTTCAGGTGAAATATATGATGCAGTAGCCCCCCTAACTGCATGGACTCCTCCAAATCCAGGAGCACCGGTTCACCCCCAAACCGCTTCCCCAGCACTGGGGTGTTGCCCCGAAAAAGGAGCTCTGGAGAAGGTGGTCTCACCCTCCTATCCCGAAGACGTACATCTACGTGTATAGCCAATGACATGGCAGCCTCCAAGGACTCAGGAGTTTCGTAAACTGCCAAGGCATCCTGTAAGCTTTCTGAAAGACCCTGACAAAATTGGCTTGTAAGAGCCGGGTCATTAACTTGGTATCTCTTGCCCATCTACAAAATTCAGAACTATAAGTCTCCGCTGACAGATTCCCCTGCTGACGGCGACGCAGCCTGGATTCAGCCAAGGAGATTCGGTCAGGATCATCCTAGATGACGGCCAGAGCCACGTAAAATCCTACCACCGATCTGAGGCAAGTTAGCCCTGTGGAAAAGAGAAAGCCCAGGATTGAGGATCTCCTTGTAACAGTGAGATCACAATCCCCACTTGCTGCTCCTCATCTTCAGAGGAGTAGAGTTAAAGTTTAAAGTATAATTTACAAGCTTCAATAAACACAAAAAACTTGTCTCTACCTCCTGAAAACCTGTCTGGGAGGGCACTTTTGGGCTCAAGCTGGACTGGTCTACCATATCACTGACTGCGGTGGAACATAATAATAAAATATAACTTTTAATGAATATATAAAATAACAATATACCAAATCCACCGTGCTTGTGTGCAGTCTACCCAAGTGTGCCTGCCCAGGCCGGACACACCATGGGTATTGATAGACCTAAAAATCTAAATATATAATTGTCTTATCCCGTCTGTCTGTTTGTCTGTCTTTCTGTCTGTCCTGGAAATCCCGTGTCGCTCATTGGTCCGGCCGCGGCCAATCAGCGCTGCGGGATTTCTGGAAAAAGATGGCGTCCGTTAGCGGCTCATCTGGCGGACGGAGGTCAGCGGAGATGCAGCGCGGAGATGAGCGGCGCTAGCAGCACAACTACCCCAACCGGCGCCGCTGACCTCCATGCGGCTAACGTCGGAAGATCAGCGGCTTGGCCCGCTGATCTCCCGACAGCAAGTGTGAACGGAGAACCGGGGAGCGGCGCCGCCGGTCGGGATGCTTCTGCTGCGAGCAGCCGCTCATCTCCCGGCTTCTCGCAGCAGCAGGAGCCACACAGGCAGCGCCGCTCCCCGCTAATACGGAGCCGCACAAGCAGCGCCGCTCCCGGGCCCACACTAATACGACACTGATTGGTCGTGGTGGCCAGCCGCGACCAATCAGCGAGATGGGCGGCAAATTTAAACGCCGCTCTGCTGATTGGTCGCGGCCGCGGGCCGGACTGCGACCAATCAGCGAGATTGGCGCCAAATATAAACACCGCTCTGCTGATTGGTCGCGGCCGCCGGCGACCGCTACCAATCAGCGATATTGGCGCCAAATTTAAACACCTCTCTGCTCATTGGTCCCGGCCGCCGGCTGGCCGAGACCAATCAGCGAGATTGGCGCCAAATTTAAACACAGCTCTGCTCATTGGTCCCGGCTGCCGGCCGGCCGAGACCAATCAGCGCGATTGCCGCCAAATTTAAACAACGCTCTGCTGATTGGTCGATTTTATAGCCAAATTTAAACAAGCTCTCCGGTCCTCACTAACACAGTTCGCTGATTGGTCGCGGTTGCCGGCCGTGACCAATCAGCGATTTTGGCGCCAAATTTAAACAACGTTCTGCTGATTGCGCCCGGTCGGCCGCATACATATTCTAGAATACCCGATGCATTCGAATAGGGCCACCATCTAGTGACAAATAAATGTCCAGCATCAGCTGATAATATATGGAGGTACTAGACTCACTGATATTTCAAATCCCCAACTGATGAAAGAGGGCATAGAAAAACTAAACCAAGAAGGGAGACCCCCTTCATAAAGTGCAATTAGTTGTATATTGCACACTAGCCCAAATTCTTGTCATAGAGCTCCTTATTATAACCCTCATTCACCCAGAGCACCTTAGAGTTTACTACAGATAGCTCCCACAAATATTATTGTCTATAACACAGGTCACTGCCTAGAAATTGATTACTAGCTCCTTGATTTCACTGCTCCATTGGTAGCCAGCGAATAATACTATAGCTCACACTGCTTCATTCATAGCAGGGGAGCACATTCATATCACACCTCGACGCGTTTCATCCCTTTTTAATGCTCATAGGGATACATTAGGAGGCTTATTAGAATATGGTGCATTTGTTTAGCACCGGAGCTTAACAGGTACCGGCCACGATATGAGCCCATAATATTTGTGGGAGCTATCTGTAGTAAACTCTAAGGTGCTCTGGGTGAATGAGGGTTATAATAAGGAGCTCTATGACAGGGCTCTATGACAAGTATTTGGGCTAGTGTGCAATATACAACTAATTGCACTTTATGAAGGGGGTCTCCCTTCTTGGTTTAGTTTTTCTATGCCCTCTTTCATCAGTTGGGGGATTTGAAATATCAGTGAGTCTAGTACCTCCATATATTATGAGTTGATGCTGGACATTTATTTGTCATTTTTAGGTCTATCAATACCCATGGTGTGTCCGGCCTGGGCAGGCACACTTGGGTAGACTGCACACAAGCACGGTGGATTTGGTATATTGTTATTTTATATATTCAATAAAAGTTATATTTTATTATGTTCCACCTGCAGTCAGTGATCTATTATATTTGGTGGTAAATTGTGAGTTGGGAGGTCCGCTTTCAGTGATTGGACTGGTCTACCCACAGAGTTCCCAACATTAGGAGTCTGCGGCCGCTGCGGTTGCGGCTGAATAGCTGATCAAAGGTCCGCAACCTCCAGGGACAAACTCCAAAGCTGCTCCACCAGCACCGAAATGGGATCCGGAACAATACAAAAAACAAAAACTAAAGTCATTTTTTTTTGCCTTTTTTTTTTTAGCTGGCTGGTCATAATGTCACGCTAGGCATGGAGAGAACCCAGCGCATAAAGATGGGAAAAGGGGAGGGAGCCCTACAACTAGGGAAAGGGAGAGTGGAGACCCCTAAACAGATCTAATGCCAAACCTAAACTCACCTATAGACCCTAAATAGGTTCTGCAACTATCGCCAAGCAAGAAACCTGAACCTAGCTGACCCTAAGGCTAGGCCCTAGGTAGAGAGCGGGAGAGGTGAGCACTGAGTCAGCCCCACTACAAACTAAAGTACCCACAGGGGAAACAAATGAGAATACAGTTAGCTCCAAGATAAACACCGGAGAAAGCACGGCAACAATCCACGAAGGAACTCAAGGTAATTCTAGTCGACTACTAGAATCCCAAGCCCAAATAGGTATAACTTGCTATCACCAGCAACTCGCAGAGGATCTGAGTGTATTCAAGGACACAGCAAGGAAGTGCTGATTAACAGCAGAAAGGTGAGGATACCTCAGGGTCCTAAAGGGAAAAGTATAATCCCCAAGCAAAGTGAGGATCACCGCTGGGTCCTAAAGAGAGAGGAATAATAAAAGGATCAGGGAGATGTTTGTAAGGACAAACGCAGCGACCTTCTACAGCTGGACACTGTATGACTGTCTGTCAACCCTGACACACGCGTGACAGATGGATGGAGCTAAATACAGGGCAATCCTGGAGAAAACCTGTTAATGGCTGTAAAAAAACTTGAGAGCGGGGTATAGGTTCACCTTCCAACAGGACAACGACCCTAAATATACTGGTACAGCTTCAATTCAATAGAAGGTTTAGACCAAAGCTTATTCATCTGTGTGAACGGCCCAGTCAGTGTCCAGACCGAAATCCCATTGAGAATCTGAGATAAGTGCTGATCACAGACGCCTCCATCCAATCTCACTGAGCGAGAGAAGGGGCAACAATGTCACCTCTAGATGAGAAAAGCTGGTAGAGACAGACCCCAAAAGACTGCAGCAGTAATTGCAGCAAAAGGTGGTCCTACAAAGTATTGACTCAGGGGGGCTGAATACAAATGCACCTCACAATTTTCAGATTTATATTTTTAAAATACATAGAAAACCTTGTATCATTTCCTTTACACTTTACAAATACTTTCTACTTTGTGTTGGTAGCTCACATAAAATACATTTAAGTTTGTGAATGTAACACGAAAAATGTGAAAAAGTTGACAGGGTTTGAATAGTTTTTCAAGGCACTTTATACACACACATACACACTGACAATCACACGTTGCTGTTTTGTTACACAATGTCCCTGCACTTACAGTACATACATGGCGCACACCTCTGAGTGCTGATATTACCAGATGACTCAAGTAATTGTAGTATAAATACAGATATATTCATCATCCCAGTTGTAATCACGGTTTTCCTGGAATAATGACACCTTGAAAACAAAAGTATATTCCAAGAAACTATGCGACAAGGTTATTGAAAAGTACAAATCAGGTGATGGATAAAAGAAAAGTCCAAGTCTCTGCAAAACTTTTGTGCGCAGTGTAATAAAGTCCAATTGTAAATCTACCCAAGACGATCGTGAAGTTATCGATGAATCTATGCATACCACAAGCATCGTCCAGGCTCCACTAGACAGATCTTCAAGGGGGTTTATTATCTCTCCATATCTACTTTTTACATTTTGTGAACCCTTTCGAATTTTCCATAATTCTGCCTAAATTAGACCTAGAACTACATCAGGCAAAAGGATCAGCAGATAATTTGAAGGTGAAATTGAAGCCTGGTGTTGTCAATCAATGGGACGACAATAAGTTATGAGTGGGTGACCTGTTTTATTTAAAGAACAGGGATCGATCAAAGACGGATTTTCACAACACATGCTTGTGGTGGCAGCGTATCACGGCACAAACAAAGGAGATTTCGGAGAACCACAGAAGAGCTGTCGATGCTCATCAGGAGGATAAAGGTTACAAAATTATCTCTAAAGAGTTTGGATTCCACCAATCCACAGCCAGACTGTGTACAAATGGGGAAAATTCAATACCTTTATTAACCCCCCCCACTCCTGTAGTGTTTGACCAAGAAAGAAAATTGCATATGTGGTGCCCCTGCGGGTCCAGTCACTACAGAGGTGCTGCATCTCACCCAGAGGTGTGGTACCCCACTCTCCGGTAAGAAAGTAATACTACCCAGGACCCACCCACCTACATCCAACACTACACCATTCCAGACCAGCAGGGGGGGCAAGATGCACTTGTCCACTGCTGAGCCCTGTCCCTGGCTGGAAGGGGGGGGAACCAAGAGAGGGGGAACCATGTAGTGGGTGTGGGTGAAGGAAGAAGTTCAGTGGCGCACAGAGGGTAGGAGTATATAAGAAAGGTAGAAGGTTCTAGAACAAGCCAGTCTCCTGTTCCAGTGTTAGGAGCAGGAGGTCAGTTCTGCTCAGGGGAGCAAGGAAGGAGGAGAGAGAGGGGAAAGAAGAGAGGAGCAGTGAGAAGGGCTCCAGGAAGACAGAAGGGATCCCAGGGGCACGGAGAGTGCAGAGGCCACCCATGCGCCCGAATTCACGCTGACGTGGAGGGATCAGGCCGCAGAAGGGGACCCGCCCCAGACTAGTGGAGAACAACCAGGCTCAGCTAGCCAACCGGAGGCTGCAGCATTTTCAAGGTGTTGCAGTCAAAATCCACAATTATATCACTGAAAAGGTGGCCGCATAGGGTCCAGGGGACTGAGAGTACGTCGCCTGACAAGGCCCGAGGCCACTGGCTTGGGACACTGATTGTGAGGCGCAGGGCAGGAGGGCGAGAGCCAGCGCAGTGAGATGACCGGGAAAGGTACATAGAACGGGGTCCAATTTAAGTGCTCCTGAGGTACCTGAGAGATTGCTGGATCCCTACCCCAGTGGACACAGAACAATGTGGGCGGTCATTACCGGCTGCAGCGGTGACCTGGAACTGCCTTGAACTGTGAGTAAAGTCTGAAGACTGCATCCCACTGTGTCCTTGACTGCGCCACCAGCCCTGCACTACACCGACAACAGCTACCTCATAGCATCACTAGATCCAGCCCTGGAGCTAAGCTCTACCTGTGGAGAGCTGAACCAACTCTGCTGCGTCACCATCAGCTCCAGTGGATCTCCACCGCAGCGGCGGCCCTATATAGCCACATACCACAGGTGGCGTCACGAACATCATCTCTAAAAACTTTATTCCCTTTTACTTTCCCTTTAATTGACCGCCCTGGGTTACGAACTGGGTCACTGCCACCGTGACATCGCCCAGCATCGACCGGCCAAGCTACCGAGTACCGCACGGCCCAGGGGGAACGTCACATAGGATAGTCCACAAAGTCACAAAGGAACCTAAGGTAACTTCTAAGTAACTAAAGGTATCAGGAGGACACTGAACAGTATCCTGTATAGCAGGATTGCAAGGATAAAACAACTGTCTCCAATTGCCAGTATTGATATTCATCTGCAGGTATCTAAAGCTCACCTGGACAAACCAGAGGGCTACTGGAACAATGTTTTGTGGATGGGTGAATACAAAAAAGAAGAGCTTTTTGGTTTAAATGACAAGTGTTATGTTTGGAGAAAGAAAAACACTGCATAAAAACATCATACCATCTGTGAAATACGGTGGAGGTAATATCACAGTTTGGGCCTGCTTTGCTGCATCAGGGCCACAACGGCTGCTATCATTGATGGAAGAATGTATTCCGAATTAAACCAAAAAATTCTTAAGTAAAACGTCAGGACATCTGTCCATGAGCTGAATTTCAGAACATGGGTCAAGCAGCAAGAAAACGCTCCAAAGCAGGAAAAACCTGCTGCACTCTGCATGTGATCATATAGAGGAAAAACTGCTGAAGTCTGCATGTGACCATGTAGAGCAGGGGTCCTCAAACTACATGCGGCCCGCGGAGGACTTTTATCCGGCCCGCCGGGCTATGGGCGGAGGAGAGGGGAGCGGTGTCAGCGCCCGCCCTTCTCCCCCGCTTGCTCAGGGCCCCGGCAGGTGGATACTTACCTCTCCCCGTGCCTCCGCAGATCCGCTGTCTTCCTGCTCTGCGCTTCCTGTGACGTCTCAGGTAAGATGGTGCAGTGACGTCTTTACACCACGCCCTCCCGAATGCAGTCACAGGCAGCGCAGTGCGGGACAACGCCGCCGCGACGCTGGAGTCCAGACCAGAGTAGAGCAGCGGCAGCAAGTGAGAAGTGAGGTGAGTATTGGATTTTTTTTTTTTTTAATGTATGGAGGCATAGGTCATTATATGGGGGGGTGACATCTTGCAAGGGGTATAATATGGGGGGGTGACATCCTGCATGGGGCAGGATAAGGGGGGGTGACATCCTGCATGGGGCATTATATGGGGGGGGTGACATGCTGCATGTGGCATTATATAGGGGGCTGACATGCTGCATGTGGCATTATATGGGGGGGGTGACATGCTGCATGGGGCATTATATGGGGGGGTGACATGCTGCATGGGGCATTATAAAGACAGGGGAGTGATATCCTGCATGGGGCATTATATGGGGGGGTGACATGCTGCATTATATGGGGGGGGTGACATGCTGCATGGGGCATTATATGGGGGGGGGGTGACATGCTGCATGGGGCATTGTAAATACAGGGGAGTGATATCCTGCATGGGGCATTATATGGGGGGGCGACATCCTGCATGGGGCATTATATGGGGGGTGACATCCTGCATGGGGCATTATATGGGGGGTGACATCCTGCATGGGGCATTATATGGGGGGTGACATCCTGCATGGGGCATTATATGGGGGGTGACATCCTGCATGGGGCATTATATGGGGGGGAAAGGGACATCCTGCATGGGACATAATATGGGGGGGAAAGGGACATCCTGCATGGGGCATAATATGGGGGGGAAAGGGACATCCTGCATGGGGCATAATATGGGGGGGTAAGGGACATCCTGCATGGGGCATAATATGGGGGGGTGACATGCTGCATGGGGCATTATAAAGACAGGGGAGTGATATCCTGCATGGGGCATTATATGGGGGGGGTGACATGCTGCATTATATGGGGGGGGTGACATGCTGCATGGGGCATTATATGGGGGGGGGTGACATGCTGCATGGGGCATTGTAAATACAGGGGAGTGATATCCTGCATGGGGCATTATATGGGGGGAAAGGGACATCCTGCATGGGACATAATATGGGGGGGGGAAGGGACATCCTGCATGGGGCATAATATGGGGGGGAAAGGGACATCCTGCATGGGGCATAATATGGGGGGGTGACATGCTGCATGGGGCATTATATGGGGGGGTGACATGCTGCATGGGGCATTATAAAGACAGGGGAGTGATATCCTGCATGGGGCATTATATGGGGGGGGTGACATGCTGCATTATATGGGGGGGGTGACATGCTGCATGGGGCATTATATGGGGGGGGGTGACATGCTGCATGGGGCATTGTAAATACAGGGGAGTGATATCCTGCATGGGGCATTATATGGGGGGGTGACATCCTGCATGGGGCATTATATGGGGGGTGACATCCTGCATGGGGCATTATATGGGGGGTGACATCCTGCATGGGGCATTATATGGGGGGGAAAGGGACATCCTGCATGGGACATAATATGGGGGGGAAAGGGACATCCTGCATGGGGCATAATATGGGGGGGAAAGGGACATCCTGCATGGGGCATAATATGGGGGGGTGACATGCTGCATGGGGCATAATATGGGGGGGTGACATGCAGCGTTGGGGCATAATATGGGGGGGTGACATGCTGCATGGGGCATTATATGGGGGGGGTGACCTGCTGCATGGGGCATTATATGGGGGGTGGCATCCAGCATGGGGCATTATAAGGGGGGGAACAGCCTGCATGGGGCATTATAAGGGGTGGAACAGCCTGCATATGGCATTATAAGGGGGAAACAGCCTGCCTATTGGGGACATTTACCTGCCTATTGGGAACATTTACCTGCCATTGAGGACCTATGCTGCCTATTGGGGACATTTACCTGCCTACTGGGGACCTATGCTGCCTATTGGGGATATTTACCTGCCTATTGGGTACATTTACCTGCCTATTTGGGACCTATGCTGCCTATTGAGTACAGTTACCTACCTATTGAAATACTGGTTGATTTAACTTTACTTGTTCTTCATTTTAAATATTGTATTTGTTCCTGTATTGTTTATTTTACTACAAAATAAGATATGTGCAGTGTGCATAGGAATTTGTTCATAGCTTTTTTTAAAAACTATATTCCGGCCCTCCAATGGTCTGAGGGACCGTGAACTGGCCCCCTGCTTAAAAAGTTTGAGGACCCCTGATGTAGAGGAAAACCTGCTGCTGTCTCTATGAGAACTTGGGAGTAAAGTTGTTTCCCAGTCTTTAATATATAAGTGGAGAAGAATGGCTTACAAACCATGTTAATTTGTTGCATAAAGTTCAGCCTTCACTTCAGCTAAAAAGTTGAGGCTTAAAATGTCCCTGATGAAAACCAATCCACAGACTATGCTGTCTATAGGGAACACTGTCTTGGAGTGGGCGAATCTTTATGCATTGGTCAATTATAAATACGAGTATAATCCGTGTTTTTCATGTTTTACGTATGATAGTCTAAGGGGTTGTTCACATGTCCAATTTTTTTTTCTCGGACCGAGTGGTCTGCATAAAATCACAGAGACATTTCCAATATTGATCCAAATGTCAGATTAAACTTGCCGATGCAAGTCTATGGGTCCGTCAAAAAAAAAAATCAGACGGTACTCAGATGCCTTCAGTTTTTCATGGACTGATTGATGGTAGGTTTTTTTTTTCTTTAGAGACAAACTGATGAAACTTTGACCAAACTCTGATGGTAAAAACTGACACTGACCAAGCTGATGACACTTTGATCTAAGTTTTTTGCGAAGGAGAAAAAAAAAATCACTGACGTGTGAAGGAGCCCTTACACATTGCATGATCATCGACTTACGGCACTTTGAGGTTATTGATTTTAAAAGAAGACACTTCGTTTCAAAACATGAAGAAACCCGGATTAATACAGCTCTCTTATCCACATAGGCAGTCCTCTCCAGTCCAGCAACCCTCATTGTAGGCCATATTAGCTCACCAAGAAGAGATTAACATGCAGCTATGGTATCATAAAAGTGCTGAGACTCTCACCGAGCACTGAAACAAGGGTCAGAAATGCTCTGCTGCGCCCTATTGGTTTTTCTTCCGAAAAGAACACAATCATCCATAGGTTTATGTCTGGTTTTGAAAACCAGCTCCATGTTTTTTCTAGGCTTGGACAGCAACTCCGAGAAGAGCTCTAGGTGGGTCCACCTTTATAGGTTGCAAATCAGAGTTGGACTAATCTTTTGAGAAATAATGATCAGACCAGAGGTTTCACAGTCCTCTCTCCTGAGGTCAGACAACAGACACAAAAAAAAGGAGGAAAAAAAGATGATGATAAAAAAACTAGTTAAAGGACATGAAAGAAAAAGACAAAGAAGTAAAACAAGACAAGACAATGATAAAGAAAAATTAGATGAAAAGAAGACAGAAGTAGTAGATGAAGATAGGTAAATATATGGCAGAAGAAAACAAAAAAAGAAGTAAGAAGAAAGAATCGATCAAAAAAAGATTCAGGGAACTAGTTTGATTTCCGTATGGCACTTTTCACTTACTGTCTTCCCCTGGATCAACATGTTAGGCTATAGGTTGCTGAGAAAGGAAACGTGAATTAGGTTATGGGTTGAACTTGATGGACTTGTGTCTTCTTTCAACTTAAAACTATGAAACTATGAAGAAGACGCCGCCGACAGAGGAAAGGAGAAGACGCCGCCGACAGAGGAAAGGAGAAGACGCCGCCGACAGAGGAAAGGAGAAGACGCCGCCGACAGAGGAAAGGAGAAGACGCCGCCGACAGAGGAAAGGAGAAGACGCCGCCGACAGAGGAAAGGAGAAGACGCCGCCGACAGAGGAAAGGAGAAGACGCCGCCGACAGAGGAAAGGAGAAGACGCCGCCGACAGAGGAAAGGAGAAGACGCCGCCGACAGAGGAAAGGAGAAGACGCCGCCGACAGAGGAAAGGAGAAGACGCCGCCGACAGAGGAAAGGAGAAGACGCCGCCGACAGAGGAAAGGAGAAGACGCCGCCGACAGAGGAAAGGAGAAGACGCTGCCGACAGAGGAAAGGAGAAGACAAAGACAAAAAAAAACACAAATCAAGAAATGGCAGGAGATGAAGATGATGGCAACAAGAAAAAAAAATAGACGACAAAAGTAGGATGAAATGACAAAGAAACAGATGAAAGAAGGGTTGATGAAGAGGAAGAAAGATAAGAAAGGAGCAGAAAGAAAAGAAGAAGAACAAGGAAAATGTTTACAAAGATGATGAGAGAAATAGGACCAAGACAAGAACGAAGGAGACTATAAAGTGAAAAAAGCAATACACAAAATAAGAAAAAAAAAGAAGGAAGGACATGAAGAAAGTTTTCTACACTTGCGCTAATAGAAGACAACTCTGCTATATAGTTAATGTTATCTTGCTCAGGGTCATGGATTGTGGCCTCAAAAAGCTACACACATCTTGCTAGAAGGTTGTACATTAACTTAAACCAATAGTTGGGAAAGTCAGACCCTCTCCAATCCTTGATACACAGGGATTATCTGTGACACTGCAGACAACACTTTACCTCTGGTCCTGGTTTGTCTAATGGGAGCAAATCCTGCGGTTATTGACTAACCCTACATGAGAACTTACATGGCGCATCTTAGCTGAAGACATCGTAGGAGAGTCCTCTGAATCTTATGATCAGAAAACACAGATCTACTCATTTACTGTATTCATCCATTATCATTGCTCCGATGTTCCATCTGGTCACAAAAACACAACAACTTTCGAGGAATGAAGAATCTGCTGCCACCAGACCAAATGATATGTAGACTCGTCACAGACAGAAGTAGTCATGGTTGTCCTCTATTTTAGCCATCAAATCTATCAGGGATACCTGGCAAGACCTGGCAGTGATAACCCCCTACACTACGTAGCTTATCTGTGCTTTGAGCCCTGTGCTTTGGTAGCACAGTGGAGTGTTGTCCATTATTTCGATGCCTATCGAAGAACTACATATGAAAACATATCATTGTCTGTGGGTCCCTGAGGTGAAGACTCTATACCAGATAATGCTTTAGTTTTCACGATGGCAATGAATTATAAAGAGCATTATAATGAGGATGGATTGCTGGGAACAGTAGATTTTTATAGTACGTGGATATAGTGGTGCACGTCTTTTATTTTCCGGGCACTGTTTACATCCAGTGACTTGTCCAAGGTCACCAGCAGCTGACACTCGGAAGCACGGTCTGCAGGAACTGGCATCTCTACACAGTGAACCCTCTATATACTGGATGGAAGGACTTCACAATGTGCACAACAGACTGGAGACTAGACTAAAAAATATAAAAAAACAAAAACAAACCATCAATATTGAAAAAAAAAAAATCAAGGATGGGCTTATGGCTTTGGCCTTCATCGGTCCTCCAGGGTCTAGGAAAAGTAAGATGTCCTAATGCAATGGGGTCTAAATATTCAATGACCATGTTAAACATAAGAAAATATAATTATACACTGATTCTATAAGAAGAAAATTAAGGTCTCCTGCCCTACGTGATCAGCAGAGCTTAGTGCTGCACTGGTCCCCAAGGTCAAAACTAAGGAACCCCCAAAATGCCCACTAACAGAGGTAAAGGGCAATGCTGTGGGTTGGCCTCATGCTTATCTGATGACATCATTGCCACTGTGATGTCACTAGTTCAAATGTAGCTAGTCGGTTGCCTCGGCATGACCAACACGCGTAGTTGACCTGTCCAATTCAACAGAAGAGAACACAGATCAAGAACAAGTATATTATGGATTACCTGGTCCCACCATCCAACCAGCCAAGGTCTGGAGCATGTCTCACAAAAGAAATCTACTAAGGGCATTTTTCAATCCTAGATGGATAGATCCGAAGGAATCCAGTCTGCAAGAAACAGACAAGGCCAAAATTTCCACAATCCGCAAGAACAGACAAAAGTTTTCCTAAAAAAGAAAAAAAAAAAAATTGTATATCCTTAAATTCGTAGATCGAATGCGGTTGTTGGAGATATCGATCACAATCCCAAAATCAGCTAAAACTTAGTTAAAAAAAAAGACAGAATAAAATAAGTCATAATCCTCAATAAAAAAAAAAAAGGAACAAAAAAAAATTGGTGATGAATTCCTTTTGTGTTTCCGGTGAGAAGTTGATATTTACTTGAAATCTTCCCAGTCCGTGAAGTTAACTGTGATATTCAATTAAAAGTAATATTTCCAAATCGTAAAAAAAAAATAAATAAAAAAATTCTGATTTGTCGAAAGCGCTCACACACCCAGAGAAGATGATGGACGTAGTTTGAGGAACCCTGTCTCCTTGCCCTTTAGAGTTGGCAAACCTTGCGTGGTTTCACAGCAAGCTCAGGGGCTTTGGGTGGTAGGTAAATTGGGGTTAGTCAAATCCCCGAATCAGTAGAGGTGGCATAGGACCGATCACTTGGCTCAGGAGTGAACATAGCCATGTGGGAGGTAGACGAGAGACTGTTGGTATTTTCCTTCTCCTCCCCTCCATAGAGTCCTGAAAATGCCTCCAAAAAGAAAAATTCTATAAACCCTCTCGGGTTCTTAAGATGTAAAGAAAGGGGCTGCACATGATGCCTCTCCCCTCAAAAGGAGTCAATAGTAATAGTGAAGCAAAAAAATCGGACACAAATCCGAAATGCAGCTAGGCCGGTGCTTTTAACCCATCACTGCCGAGAGGTGTGGAGAAAGAGAAAAAATATCCTGCAGCTTGTCTCCTCATTTTTATTTCTGGGTTACATCTTTAAAGCCTTTAACGATTGCCCCGCGCCCCCTCCCACCCCCCCACCCCTTGTCTTCTTCTTCTTCTTCCTCCGTGTCTTGATGTGGGGAGGGGAGGGGGGGGGGGAAAGGAAAACAAGTCAGTGTTTCGGAGGGCCTAAGAAACTGCAAGATAAGGCCTCTTCCTGCATCCTTAAGGGGAAAAGAGGAGGTAGCATATTATCGCGGCATCCTTCCTGGGTACCAAATCCGAGCTGCAGCCTGGGTGGTGATGGAGGACACAAGGACGCTAGCACATGGATGGTGGAAGAAGGATGAGTGGGAAGGTGGCCGTCTTCTCTCCTAGGCTGGAGATGCCTCCTGGAGGGCCGTTTGTCTGCCAATATCCTCCGTTATTCCTACATCTAGCATACTGCAGTAGGCAGGGATGTGATGTAAAATGCTAAGGGAGGGGAGGAGAGCGAAGGGGGAGGGAGCGGAGAGCAGCAGCCGAGCTTCTGGGCAGCACATTCTCTCCATCAGCCAGAGCAGGGAACCTCATCTCCTTTAAGAAAAGGGGCTATTAAGACTTATTATTAATATTATTATGACCACAGCACTAAATGACAATATTATCAGCTCCTTTAAGAAGGAGGATAAAAAAAAAAAAATGGTTTGTTTACCCGGTCCCCTCTTGCAAGTTCTCCGAGTGATCGACCCTTTTGTTATTATTCCTCCTCATCGTAGTTGTCATCATTTTGGTCAGGCTGTTCCTCGGAATCATTTGTAGCCTTCCTATTCCCCCCGATCTGAAGTATCCAGGAGTGGCTCAGTGCTTAAGAGCGCTGGAGGGTTACAACATAAATTCGACGTCGGCTACCTATGACCCTCGTCTGTCCTCTGTCCAAAGTGTCAGATTTAGAGGGCAAGGTCCTTGAATAGGACGCAGTCTATAATACAGACGCAGGACCCTTAGCCATTTCTGGCACCCGGATATAGGAGGTCTGTCTGGCATCCCAGAGATAAGTGGGTAAGGTGGGTGGTACAAAAGGTAAGGCAGCGATTATGGATGGTCAGCTCATCGTCTCTTCCTCAGAATACCCCTTTAAATTTTAAAAGGGGTAGAATCTGGCCAAGTGGGCCTTGGACCAAAAAAGGCTGTGCATCTGACCTACAGTATCTAATATCTACGGGAGCCAATTTATCCAATATCAGTCTGTCCAGTCTCCGCATCATTCTGTCCCGCGTCAGTCTACATCCATCGATCTATCCATCCATCACGCCTGTCCCTGTACCTATGAACATAAACACTATTCTGCATTCTGGGCCTAAAAGTTTTATCCTTTTTCTGTATCTGAATTTATACCTGAATTTTGAACGCTTTCCTAAGGTCAATGTCTACAATTCTGGATGACTTTGCTCCTCAAGCCGGGAACATTTCTTATGCGTTTAGACACTTTTTTTTGGCTGGAAGTTGCATCCTGTAGAGCAAACACCATGTGGGAAATTTGGGTGCAAATTATTATCGTCAAGTAAGCCAACCAATAGATGGCGCAAACTTAAACTCGACAGTGTAAGAACGCGCCAAATTTATCTTCCAGAATGAGCCACTGTGATAGACAATCTTACACTGTCCAGTCTAAGATACGCTGTCTAAAAATGAGATATGATTACTAAATCAGCCCCAAATTTGTCTCTGTTGTTCTTGATTGCCAGCTGCACTCAGCAAATACTGTTATTACAATACTCTTACAGTCTGGCTATGTAGCAGAGCTGGATCATAACAAATGTACAATTACTGTATCTCAAGATATTTTGTCATAAAAGTAAAGCAAAAAAAACAAAACAGCAGCAACAAAGGCAACAACAGCAGCAACAATAACAGCAACAGCAGCAACAACAGCAGCAACAGCATTGTATTTACCAGCATAAAAGTATAATACTGAAAAGTATAATATGCAAAACAGTCATCACCAGGATAAGTACCATACAGTATACCTAAAGCAGAACACTGCTCAGGAACACTTATAACCTCCTAGAAAAAGAAACATTTGACCACACATACCAAGAGGAACAAAATACTGAAAAGTGCAATAAACGACCTAAATAAATAAATAAAAAAAAAAATGCATAACGCATTCCTCTATACGTCCAAAAGTTTTATGCCAATTCACACAGATCAAAGATTACTCAGCCCACACGTTACAACCCCTTTTTGCTAGGAGTTATTTAATAATTAGCTATGAACCAGGACTCAAATGTTCAATATCCCCCCAGCGCCACCAAAGCATAAATTATCACATGGAGTCCTCCCTGATTGTAGGGTGTGAATGGCCCTGGTAGGAAGGGTTCAGATCTCCTGCAGCGCCACCACTGGTGAATTTATGCATTACCTGCTAGGGATTTTTTTTTTTTAAGCCAATAAGAGCTCCAGAAAATAAGGGACCAGGGCATTTGAAAATTGGCTTTTATAAATTAGAGGATCCTTTACAGAGATCTCCAGAGACCCCCGGAGTCACGACGGCAGCAGATGCGTGTGTGGGCACCAGTCTCTTACCTTGTTGGAAGCCATTTCGCTGACAGAGCGATAGGTCTGTACAGTCTCCAGCTGGTCTAGACACCAGTCCAGTTCTTCTAACGTCTCTTTGGCTAGCTGCTGATACGTCTCCTCTGTAGAAGAAGACAAAAAAAGGTAAATATTAATATTCCGGGGGAAAAAAAATGATGGAATTTGCAGTGGATCCAATGGAGGTGTGAATGTGGTCTTAGCTGCTAGGAGAGTGTCTTACAGCAAGCTTTGTTGATTGTGTTTAATAATTACCAGCAGAACTGTGAATGCAGCTCTGAAGTACAAGTGCATCACATTCATCAAAAGGTTTTCATTGCTCCTCTAGAGGCATCGTGGGGGTGCACCTCTAGGCAAAGGGGCGGCACAGATGCAGCTGCACCCCAAATATCCACTCGTTGACCATGATCTGATCTTATCCATCTTGCTATGTCTTACCTGAGAGAGTGGCTTTACAGACCGTTTGCTGAGGCATTACAGGGGAGCGCCTGGCAAAATAAAGAAAAAAAACACAATATATCACGATGAGAGGGTTAGGCCAAAATTTTCCATTATCATATCAGCATTGGCTGCTAATGATTAAAAAAAAACAGTAAAATTCCTTTAATCTGGAATCTGGTCCTCTAGAAAATCTTATACTCCGGTCTTGGAAAATATTCATAAAAAAAAAAGCTGATTCTTTTTTTTGGTCAAGAGTTACTCTTGACCTATGAGAATCGCAAAAATCTCATTTGATTCCCGACAGACCCTCAACGATCACATATTGGTAAAATGAATGCTTATGGAAGAAGAAAGCCCTTTACTGGGGTCCTTTGATTTGGAAAATTCTTACTTTTGAGGAGGATTCCTTGACAATAATTTGATCACAAAATGTCCTACTGCTGTGATCCTCAGTGATCGGCTGTGGAAAACCTTAAAGTAACTGTTCAATTTCCCTACAGTGCCACCACAGGGGAAATGAAGTATTACACGTTGTCCATTATTATCAATGTGTTGCTGGTGTAATGCTAGACAGGACGTGTCCTCCAGAGCAAGAGAAGGTCCTTGCAACTGCTCTCCATTATGGCCAAAAACATAGGACACCCCCCACCTTTATTAACTCAGAATTCAGTAACAGAGTATACAAAAAATATCTGAAAAATTGAAAAATAGAAATATGGAAGAGGCCCCAATGAGCAAGACACGCAAACATCAGACATGCCGAATGAAGGAACCGTAGCACTGAGTATTTCTCACCCCGCAGGTACTGGACGAGGGCGACTACTCACTTGTTGGTAGGCGTTGTAACGTTGGCAAGGATGGTGAAATTATTCCGGACACTTCGCAGGCTGGCCAGCACCTAGGGACAGAAAAAGGGACTTACATGAATGGGAGATGATCAGAAAAGGGATAAAACATACAGACCACTGGTATTAAAGGGAATGCGTCATCAGAAAAATTAATCATTGTTAAAATCAGGTTGTGTGTTAAATGCGTATATCTAAATTTTTGGGAAATTTTTCCCCCCTTACCACAATCTATTAAAAGGAAAAAAAATTCCAAATCTAGTCATTTTTACACTGTCCACTAGGTGTATTTTAGACTCTGACTTCCTGATTTTTTTTCCCCAAGAAATTAACATGTACATTAGCCACAATGGTCAGAATCTTCACACACTCATTAGATGCTTCAATTAAAAGATGGGGTCAAAGGACGGAGTAGTGACGTGATCTAATGTGATTATTGGATCCTGAGTCATTAGCTGTGTATAGAGAGGTTACCTGGCATTGTAATCCTGTCTCTGCTGATAATGAGCCTGCTGAAAACTCTTCAGGAAGTCTAAAAAAAGCCCTAGTGGTCAGTGTGAAAATTGCTAGATTAGTAATTAAATTTTTTTTTTTTTTTTTTTAATAAATATTGTGGAAAAAAAACACTGGCAAAAGTTTTTAAAAAATACACATAAAATAAAAACCTGATATTTTCAGACCCCTTACTTCTTAAGAGTCCCGAGCCTTAAAAAAAAGACCCTGATCCCATGGGCAGAGCCCTGAAATACGTTCAGTCCATTAGATTCTGACCAGTAAATCCCACTGTGGGGCAATTAGGCCCACTCTACATACATTGACGCCAACTGGAGGGCAGCCAAGGGTTGCCACTTTGCCAGTCTTCACACTCGTGTCTACCATACTTACCACCATTAACGTTGGCATCATAAACCAGATTAAGCCCTAGTGCCGTCTCCCTAGGGAACGCCCACGTTCCACTTCGGGAACAACCCCAAGCCCAGTTCAACAACCCACTTTGGGTATGGTTTACAGCCCAAAAAAACCACAAGAACTCATTGTAGTCATCTACCGGCCCACAAGAATCCTCCTAGACCCTACAACAGGACCTGACTGCATCTTACCCAAGTTTGTGAGCAAACCACCCGAATTCTACATTCACATACCCGTGTGCCGCATGATTTTTTTTCTCAGACATCACCCTGACCCATAAAGTTACATTGATCCGTACACACATTGGTTTTAAAAAACGGGTCCACGTCTCCAGTCCGTGAGACTCCGAGCAGGTCCTATTCTCATCCCTTTTGCATACTAAGTCGTTAAAGTCGAGGGGGTGCCGATGAAAGCGGATGAACAGTGAAGAACATTCTTTTCACGTCAGTGTTCCATCCACGGTTCTAACTGATCCATTGTGAAGAGTCAATGGATAAAAAAGGATGAGAAACAAAAAACAAATGACCAACATGGAAAAAAATGGAATACGCAAGTGAAAAACAGTCCGGTATAAAAATGAAGATGAGTGTAGAATAAGCTACACTTTCTACTCCAGCCCCAATGGACTCACAGACCAACCGCTCCGTCTGACGGTACACTTAGCCAATACCAAGTCATCATCGGTGGCTTTTCCACCTCACTGGCCTCCCCGAAAAGGGACAAGCTCATGTCTTGTACCTCATGTGGCCTGCCTACTATCTTCCATAATGGCACCAAACTTTCTGACTATAGGTGTGGTGATCCAATCTGAAGTAAGATTGTCACTGAGAGCCTTAGACATGGGGCCTACAAGAGCGGGGCCTACGCTCAGGTTGTCCAATGCTCCTTTCCTATAGGTAGTGGGCACTAGATTATGTCTCCACCTCACCACAACCACCAACCCTTGAAATGATAAAAAAGGGGAAGACCTCCCCGATACCCAGAAGAGTTGGCAAACCTCCTGAAACCTTCTAGAAGTGTTCTTATGCGTGACGCCAACATGCGCCATCACCCAAACCCATATTCAGGGTGCATGGAAGAGAAAGTGCTTGATAAAAGGGGCATGGCTAATGGGAGGGTCGCTTTCTTCTGGAGGTACAGTACAGACCAAAAGTTTGGACACACCTTCTCATTTAAAGATTTTTCTGTATTTTCATGACTATGAAAATTGTACATTCACACTGAAGGCACCAAAACTATGAATTAACACATGTGGAATTATATACTTAACAAAAAAGTGTGAAACAACTGAAAATATGTCTTATATTCTAGGTTCTTCAAAGTAGCCACCTTTTGCTTTGATGACTGCTTTGCACACTCTTGGCATTCTCTTGATGAGCTTCAAGAGGTAGTCACCGGAAATGGTTTTCACTTCACAGCTGTGCCCTGTCAGGTTTAATAAGTGGGATTTCTTGCCTTATAAATGGGGTTGGGACCATCAGTTGTGTTGTGCAGAAGTCTGGTGGATACACAGCTGATAGTCCTACTGAATAGACTGTTAGAATTTGTATTATGGCAAGAAAAAAGCAGCTAAGTAAAGAAAAACGAGTGGCCATCATTACTTTAAGAAATGAAGGTCAGTCAGTGCGAAAAATTGGGCAAACTTTGAAAGTGTCCCCAAGTGCAGTTGCAAAAGCGCTACAAAGAAACTGGCTCACATGAGGACCGCCCCAGGAAAGGAAGACCAAGAGTCACCTCTGCTTCTGAGGATAAGTTTATCCGAGTCACCAGCCTCAGAAATCGCAGGTTAAAGGCCCCGTCACACTTAGCGACGCTGCAACGATCCCAACAACGATACGACCTGTCAGGGATCGTTGCTGCGTCGCTATGTGGTCGCTGGTGAGCTGTCAAACAGGCAGGCTCACCAACGATCAGGGGAGCAGCAACATTGTGGAAAGAATCTTTCCACAATATCCTGCTCCTGGTTACCAGCCTGCTGAAGCAGGAGCACACGCGCACCTAGTAACCCACTGTTTATCATGGTTACCACTCTGCTACGGTGAGCGGGAGGTTACCGCTCACTTTAGCAGGCTCGTAACCATGATAAACAGCGGGTTACTAAGTGCGCGTGTGCCCCTAGTAACCCGCTGTTTATCATGGTTACCAGCCTGAACGCTGCTTCCGCTGGCAAAGACAAAAAATGGTCCAGGACACTTTGCAGCGATCAGCGACCTCACAGCAGGGGCCTGATCGCTGCAAAGTGTCACACATAGCGACATCGCTGGTGAGGTCGCTGTTGCGTCACCAAAACCGTGACACAGCAGCGATCTCGCTAGCGATCTCGCTATGTGAGACGGGGGCTTAACAGCAGCTCAGATTAGAGACCAGGTCAACGCCACACAGAGTTCTAGCAGCAGACACATCTCTTCAACAACTGTTAAGAGGAGACTTTGTGCAGCAGGCGTTCATGGTAAAATAGCTGCTAGGAAACCACTGCTAAGGACAGGCAACAAGCAGAAGAGACTTGTTTGGGCTAAAGAACACAAGGAATGCACATTAGACCAGTGGAAATCTGTGCTTCGGTCTGATGAGTCCAAATTTGAGATCTTTGGTTCCAACCACCGTGTCTTTGTGCGACGCAGAAAAGGTGAACGGATGGACTCTACATGCCTGGTTCCCACCGTGAAGCATGGAGGAGGAGGTGTGATGGTGTGGGGGTGCTTTGCTGGTGACACTGTTGGGGATTTATTCAAAATTGAAGGCATACTGAACCAGCATGGCTACCACAGCATCTTGCAGCGGCATGCTATTCCATCCGGTTTGCGTTTAGTTGGACCATCATTTATTTTTCAACAGGACAATGACCCCAAACACACCTCCAGGCTGTGTAAGGGCTATTTGACCAAGAAGGAGAGTGATGGGGTGCTACGCCAGATGACCTGGCCTCTACAGTCACCAGACCTGAACCCAATCGAGATGGTTTGGGGTGAGCTGGACCGCAGAGTGAAGGCAAAAGGGCCAACAAGTGCTAAGCATCTCTGGGAACTCCTTCAAGATTGTTGGAAGACCATTTCCGGTGACTACCTCTTGAAGCTCCTCAAGAGAATGCCAAGAGTGTGCAAAGCAGTCATCAAAGCAAAAGGTGGCTACTTTGAAGAACCTAGAATATAAGACATATTTTCAGTTGTTTCACACTTTTTTGTTAAGTATATAATTCCACATGTGTTAATTCATAGTTTTGATGCCTTCAGTGTGAATGTACAATTTTCATAGTCATGAAAATACAGAAAAATCTTTAAATGAGAAGGTGTGTCCAAACTTTTGGTCTGTAGTGTACCTCCTTAAAAGTTGCAGAAAGTTAAACACCGGAGAATTGTAGGAATTAGAATCCCGCCATATACATACCTGAGCAAATGGCGTAACAATGAGGTCTTCTGTGTGCCTGTAATAGGAGAGGGCGAGATTTATTAGTCCAGAATATGGAAGCTTGAACTTCAGCATTAAAGGAGTTGTCAGGGGCATATATTTCCTACTGCATACATCAAAGTGCATGTAAGAGGGGTCAAGTGGGAGGGGGTCACGTGAGAGGGGTCATAAGAAAACATGAAGAAGTGTCCTGATGGGTGGGTTGATGGGAAGGTCCCATCCTTAAGGAGGCAAGGGGATCACCAGCCCCATCCTTGCAGGCAATCAGAAATTTTTGGGATTTGGAAATTCATTCTTAAAAGAGAACCCATCACATTTACATGAAATCTGACCTGCAGACAGGAGGATATAAAGCAGAAGAAGCTGAGCAGACTGATATACAAGATATATAGTTTTACAGGAAAATATTTAGTTTTACTTGTATTGCTGTAAATTGTATTTTATTCTGAGCTTTGGAGTCCAGTGGGCGGTCCTAATCAGTGACTGACAGTCTCTTCTTTATTAGTGTGCATGAAGAGGTAGGAGTCCAGTGGGCGGTCCTAATAAGTGACTGACAGTCTCTTCTTTATTAGTGTGCATACAGAGATTGGAGTCCAGTGGGCGGTCCTACTCTGCAATTGACAGCTATCTCTATGCACAATAATACAGGAAAGACTGTCAATCACTGATTAGGACCACCCACTGGACTCCTAAGCCGAGAATGAACTGAGATTTAGACAAATATTACAGGTTCTATTCAATCCTTTCCTACAAAACCAAAAATATCAATCTGCTCCGCTCCTCCCTTACCGATCACACTAAATTTTTAAGGTGACAGGTTCTCTTTTCGGCAGCAATATATTTTAACCCCTTACTGCAGTACTTCTTTTGCCACAACTCCACCAAAAAAAAAAAAGCAGCAAATAGTGATCAAAACATGGTATGTACCCCATAATGGAACCATTAGAACCAAGAAAAAAAAGGAAAAATTAAAAAAAAAAAAAAAACTTATGGGTCTTCGAAAATGATGACACCGACCAAAATTTTTATTTATACAAATTTCAGAATTTGTTTTCACCACTTAAATACAAAAGGAAAAAAAAAACAATACTAGAGTTTGGTATGGCCGTAATCATACTGACCGGGAGAACCAAGGTTTCCAGGTCATTTTTACAATAGCCCGGTCATGCAAGAGTTAATGTTGGCCAAGCTGGCTGAATTTTTCAGTGGGTTTGGCCTACCATCAGATGTGTATGGTTGCCTCCTGATTTTACACCATAAGGCAGATGTTGGTGTAAAAAAGGATCGGTCTCATCGATTTTAACATGCCTAATCCTTTTTTTCGCAGGGAAGATAAGCCGCCGGCAGAGCTCTCAGGCATTGGCTTATTTCCCTGGCCCCTACTGAGAACACTTGCACTGTCTGTAGCCAGAACACTGACACTTACGCCTCGCTGGTGACAGAGGAGTTCCGGGACATGGTTTTGGGGGACATGTCGTAGTCACTGTCCGACCGGTACAGGAAGGACTCCCTCCTCTGGCTTTGTGGGAAGCTGGGGTGCAGCACCAGCCCTGGACTCGCCTGCGAATCAATCGGGCTGCGACCTGGAGAAGGCCCATTTTCCACATCGAAGCTGCGGAGGGAAGAGAAAGGAGAGTGGATTACAGCATGCTCAAAACACAGGAGCAATATACACCCCAAAAAGTGCTCTGCTCTCCAGCACAACAGCACTACAACTCCCACCCGGCTTTCCTAGAACCCTGAAAGGTAAACCGGCATTCTTCAGCAGCCACATCTCTGTCCTACGCTGGTTTACCATTCTGGATTCCAGGAAAGCTGGGTGACAACTCTGCATGTGTGACTATATCGGTTGTCACCCAGCTTTTCCCGGATGAAGAACGGCTGAAAACATTATTCTGTGTCCACCGCAGTCGCTATCGGCGGTTTCTTTACTTGAAAGCGGACACTAATCCTGGCGGCAGATTGCTGGGGATGAAGGCGCACGCTCTCCGGGGTTTTTCCACGCACTGGCCATTTGGGAAATGAGATCAGTCACCCCGAGCTCCGGGCTGTGGGGAGGAGCACAGGAGCTTTACTAAATGCTGCACATCTGGAGCAGCGCTCACGTCAATGGGGCAGCTGTGCCGGGAGGAGGCGGATTAGGGCGAGAGAAGGGGGACAAAGGTTAGGAGAGGGGACAGTCGAGGAATAACACTGGATTCATTCATCAGAATGATGAGTCTGCTCAGTGCGGGCAATCAGGGATCCTCTACTAGTGAGCGACTGCAGCGAGGAGCATAGGGGACTACAAATCCCAGCAGCATGGCTATCACTGCTTGAAAGCTGATGTGGAACCAGAAACGTCAGTACTATGTCAGCCATTGTTCTGTAGCTGATGTGGAACTACAAGTCCCAGTATTATGTCAGCCATTGTTCTGTAGCTGATGTGGAACTACAAGTCCCAGTATTATGTCAGCCATTGTTCTGTAGCTCATGTGGAACTACAAGTCCCAGTATTATGTCAGCCATTGTTCTGTAGATGACGTAGAACTACAAGTCCCAGTATTATGTCAGCCATTGTTCTGTAGATGATGTGGAATTACAAGTCTCAGTATTATGTCAGCCATTGTTCTGTAGCTCAGGTGGAACTACAAGTCCCAGTATGTCAGACATTGTTCTGTTTCTCAGGTGGAACTACAAGTCCCAGTACTATGTCAGCCATTGTTCTGTAGCTTATGTGGAACTACAAGTCCCAGTATGTCAGCGATTGTTCTGTAGCTCATGTGGAACTACAAGTCCCAGTATTATGTCAGCCATTGTTCTGTAGATGACGTAGAACTACAAGTCCCAGTATTATGTCAGCCATTGTTCTGTAGATGATGTGGAACTACAAGTCCCAGTATTATGTCAGCCATTGTTCTGTAGCTCAGGTGGAACTACAAGTCCCAGTACTACGTCAGACATTGTTCTGTTTCTCAGGTGGAACTACAAGTCCCAATACTATGTCAGCCACTGTTCTGTAGCTCATGTGGAACTACAAGTCCCAGTACTGTCAGCCATTGTTCTGTAGCTCATGTGGAACTACAAGTCCCAGTATGTCAGCCATTGTTCTGTAGCTCATGTGGAACTACAAGTCCCAGTATTATGTCAGCCATTGTTCTGTAGATGACGTGTAACTACAAGTCCCAGTATTATGTCAGACATTGTTCTGTAGCTGATGTGGAACTACAAGTCCCAGTACTGTCAGCCATTGTTCTGTAGCTCATGTGGAACTACAAGTCCCAGTACTGTCAGCCATTGTTCTGTAGCTCATGTGGAACTACAAGTCCCAGTATGTCAGCCATTGTTCTGTAGCTCATGTGGAACTACAAGTCCCAGTACTGTCAGCCATTGTTCTGTAGCTCATGTGGAACTACAAGTCCCAGTATGTCAGCCATTGTTCTGTAGCTCATGTGGAACTACAAGTCTCAGTATTATGTCAGCCATTGTTCTGTAGCTCAGGTGGAACTACAAGTCTCAGTATTATGTCAGCCATTGTTCTGTAGCTCAGGTGGAACTACAAGTCTCAGTATTATGTCAGCCATTGTTCTGTAGCTCAGGTGGAACTACAAGTCCCAGTACTATGTCAGCCATTGTTCTGTAGCTTATGTGGAACTACAAGTCCCAGTATGTCAGCGATTGTTCTGTAGCTCATGTGGAACTACAAGTCCCAGTATTATGTCAGCCATTGTTCTGTAGATGACGTAGAACTACAAGTCCCAGTATTATGTCAGCCATTGTTCTGTAGATGATGTGGAACTACAAGTCCCAGTATTATGTCAGCCATTGTTCTGTAGCTCAGGTGGAACTACAAGTCCCAGTATGTCAGCCATTGTTCTGTAGCTCATGTGGAACTACAAGTCCCAGTATGTCAGCCATTGTTCTGTAGCTCATGTGGAACTACAAGTCCCAGTATGTCAGCCATTGTTCTGTAGCTCATGTGGAACTACAAGTCCCAGTATGTCAGCCATTGTTCTGTAGCTCATGTGGAACTACAAGTCCCAGTATTATGTCAGCCATTGTTCTGTAGATGACGTGTAACTACAAGTCCCAGTATTATGTCAGACATTGTTCTGTAGCTGATGTGGAACTACAAGTCTCAGTATTATCTCAGCCATTGTTCTGTAGATGATGTGGAACTACAAGTCTCAGCATTATTCAGTACCTGGCAGCTGGTGTAGGACTATAAGTCCCAGCACTCTATGCACATACACCCGCTGGCCTGTAGCTGGCGCTGCCCCTCGCTGAGCCTCCGTACCTGTGCACATGTCTCCGCTCATCGCCGCTGTCAGATTCCAGCTGATAAGTGACAGATGAGCGTCACCCGGGAGGGCGGCTCGGGACGCCGCGCTGACATCATGTATGACACAAGACACTGAGCTAAAACCTGAATGAATCCCTCTGACGCCGGCGGTGTCCGTGCGCGGCCAGCCATGAACATCTGGACAAAATCCCTGTAATCTGCCATCAATGGGAACCGGCAGCTGCCGCATTAGCAAATGTTGCGGATTATCAGAATGCCCTATAAAAGTATATCTCATTTGTGTAAAGCAGGGCAGAGATTCATCCCACTGTGCAACACTACAGCTACCCTCATCCAAACCCGAAATGGCTGATAACAGGGAACAATAGATTGCATTTAACGGTGCTGAAAAATATAGGAGAGATTCACCAACTAGAGAACCCGGGGAGTCAGCAGCCGATGTCCCTGCAATCAGCGCAAAGAATGGAGAAAATCATTAACCCCTGTACTGGCCTGAACGCAGGGGACTCAGCACAACCATGTGTGACATGCAATACCAGGAGCCGCCTCTAGAGGCCTCTGCAGAAAAAAAAGAGGAAATTGCAACTTTTCAGACCTGCCACGATCAGCTGATTACTAGGAGGTCCACCTATAGGGAAGGTGTATTCTGATGGTATTATATGAAGGCGTTCCCACGTCTGAACATTATTTCAATTGAAGTACATACATTATTTATCCTGTACTGATCCTGAGTTATATCCTGTATTATACCCCAGAGCTGCACTCACTATTCTGCTGGTGCTGTCACTGTGTACATACATTACATTACTGATCCTGTACTGATCCTGAGTTATATCCTGTATTATACCCCAGAGCAGCACTCACTATTCTGCTGGTGCAGTCACTGTGTACATACATTACATTACTGATCCTGAGTTATATCCTGTATTATACCCCAGAGCTGCACTCACTATTCTGCTGGTGCAGTCACTGTGTACATACATTACATTACTGATCCTGAGTTACATCCTGTATTATACTCCAGAGCTGCACTCACTATTCTGCTGGTGGAGTCACTGTGTACATACATTACATTACTGATCCTGTACTGATCCTGAGTTACATCCTGTATTATACTCCAGAGCTGCACTCACTATTCTGCTGGTGCAGTCCCTGTGTACATACATTACATTACTGATCCTGAGTTACATCCTGTATTATACTCCAGAGCTGCACTCACTATTCTGCTGGTGGAGTCACTGTGTACATACATTACATTACTGATCCTGTACTGATCCTGAGTTACATCCTGTATTATACTCCAGAGCTGCACTCACTATTCTGCTGGTGCAGTCACTGTGTACATACATTACTGATCCTGTACTGATCCTGAGTTACATCCTGTATTATACTCCAGAGCTGCACTCACTATTCTCCTGGTGCAGTCACTGTGTACATACATTACATTACTGATCCTGTACTGATCCTGAGTTACATCCTGTATTATACTCCAGAGCTGTACTCACTATTCTGCTGGTGGAGTCACTGTGTACATACATTACATTACTGATCCTGTACTGATCCTGAGTTACATCCTGTATTATACTCCAGAGCTGCACTCACTATTCTGCTGGTGCAGTCACTGTGTACATACATTACATTACTGATCCGGAGTTACATCTTGTATTATACTCCAGAGCTGCACTCACTATTCTGCTGGTGCAGTCACTGTGTACATACATTACATTACTGATCCTGTACTGATCCTGAGTTACATCCTGTATTATACTCCAGAGCTGCACTCACTATGCTGCTGGTGCAGTCACTGTGTACATACATTACATTACTGATCCTGAGTTACATCCTGTATTATACTCCAGAGCTGCACTCACTATTCTGCTGGTGGAATCATTGTGTACATTCAGTGGCATGTAAACGTTTTGGCACCCCTGGTCAAAATTACTGTTGTTGTGAACAGTTCAGCAAGTTGAAGATGAAATGATCTCTAAGAGGCCTTAAGTTACATATGACACATTTGCTTTATATTTTAGGCAAAAATATATATATATATACTGTATATGTATAGACCTACAGTGGGGAAAAATAAGTATTTGATACACTGCTGATTTTGCAAGTTTTCCCACCTACAAAGAATGGAGAGATCTGTAATTTTTATCGTTGGTTTCACTTTAACTGTGAGAGACAGAATCTAAATATAAAAAACAGAAAATCCCATTGTATGATTTTTACATAATTAATTTGCATTTTATTGCATGTAATAAGTATTTGATACAATAGAAAAACAGAACTTAATATTTGGTACAGAAACCTTTGTTTGCAATTACAGAGGTCAGACGTTTCCTGTAGTTCTTGACCAGGTCTGCACACACTGCAGCAGGGATTTTGGCCCACTCCTCCATACAGATCTCCTCCAGATCTTTCAGGTTTCAGGGCTGTCGTTGGACAACGTTGAGTTTCAGCTCCCTCCAAAGATCTTCTACTGGGCTCAGGTCTGCAGACTGGCTAGGACACTCCAGGACCTTGAAATGTTTCTTACAGAGCCACTCCTTAGTTGCCCTGGCTGTGCTTCAGGTCATTGTCATGCTGGAAGATCCAGCCACAACCCATCTTCAATGCTCTTACTGAGGGAAGGAGGTTATTGGCCAAAATCTTGCGATACATGACCCCATCAATCCTCCCTCCCTTCAATACGGTGCAGTCGTTTTGTCCCCTTTGCAGAAAAGCACCCCCAAAGTATGATGTTTCCCCCACCATGCTTCATGGTTGGGACGGTGTTCTTCAAGTTGTTCTCATCCTTCTTCCACCAAACACGGTGAGTGGAGTTGATACCAAAAAGTTCTATTTTGGTCTCATCTGATCACATGACCTTCTCCCATGCCTCCTCTGGATCATCTAGATGGTCATTGGCAAACTTCAAACATGCCTGAGCATGTACTGGTGTGAGCAGGGGGACCTTGGGTGCCCTGCAGGATTTTAATCTATGACTGTGTAGTGTGTTACTAATGGTAATGTTTGAGACTGTGGTCCCAGCTCTCTTCAGGTCATTCACCAGGTCCTCCCGTGTAGTTCTGGGCTGATTCTTGACCTCTCTCAGAATCATCCTTACCCCACGAGGCGAGATCTTGCATGAAGCCCCAGACCGAGGAAGACTGACAGCCATCTTGTGTTTCTTCCATTTTCTAATAATTGTGCCAACAGTAGTTGCCTTCTCACCGAGCTGCTTGCCTATTGTCCTGTAGCCCATCCCAGCTTTGTGCAGGGCTACAATTTTGTACCTGGTGTCCTTAGACCGCTCTTTGGTCTTGGCCATAGTGTAGAGGTTGGAGTATGATTGAGTGTGTGGACAGGTTTTTTTTATACAGGTAACGAGTTCAAACAGGTGCAATTAATACAGGTAATGAGTGCAGAGTAGGAGGGCTTCTTAAAGAAAAGCTGACAGGTCTGTGAGAGCCAGAATTCTTGTGGTTGGTAGGTGATCAAATACTTATATCATGCAATAAAATGGAAATTAATTATTTAAAAATCATACAATGGGATTTTCTGGGTTTTATTTTTAGATTCCGTCTCTCACAGGTGAAGTGACCTACGATAAAAATTACAGACTTCTCCATTCTTTGTAGGTGGGAAAAGTTGCAAAATCGGCAGCGTATCAAATACTTATTTCTCCCACTGTATATATTGTCATTTTTTACATTTAAAAAATTACAAAAAAGGAAAATGGACCGATACAAAAGTTTGGTTATCCTTGGAGATTTGCTGTTCAGATAACTTTGACCAAGGTTCCAGACCTTAATTAGCCTGTTAGGGTTATGGTTTCTTCACTATCATCGTTAGGAAAGGCCAGGTGAAGCAAATTTCCCAGCTTTATAAACAACCCAGCCTCCTCTAACCTTGTGCCAAAAAAACAGCAGTTATGAGTTCTTCTAAGCAGCTGCCTAGCACTCTGAAAATGAAAATGGTGATGGCCCAGAAAGCAGGAGAAGGCTATAAGATGATAAAGCATTTTCAAGTTGCCATTTCCTCAATTTGAAATGTAATTAAGAAATGGTAGTTATCAGGAACAGTAGAGATCAAAATAAGGTCTGGAAGACCAAGCAAAATTTCAGTGAGAGCTGCTCATAGGATTGCTAGAGAAGCAAATCAGAACCCCCGCTTCAGTGCAAAAGACCTTCACTTCAGAAAGATTTAGCAGACTCTGGAGTTGTGTGATACATTGTTCTACTGTTCAGAGACACCTGCACAAATATGGCCTTCATGAAAGTCATCAGAAGAAAACCTCTCCTATGTCCTCACCATAAAATTCAGCGTCAGAAGTCTTCAAAAGAACATCTAAACAAGCCTGAAGCATTTTGGAAACAAGTTCTGTGGACCGATGAGGTTAAAATAGAAGTCTGTGGACACAATGATCAAAGGTATGTGTGGAGAAAAAAAGAGCACAGAATTTCAGAAAAAGAACATCTCACCAACCATTAAGCATGGGGGTGGATCAATCATGCTTTGGGGTTGTGTTGCAGCCAATGGCACGGGGAACATTTCACGGGTAGAGGAAAGAATGGATTCAACGAAGTTTCAACAAATTCTTGATGCAAACATAACACCATCTGTAAAAAAGCTGAAGTTGAAAAGAGGATGGCTTCTACAAATCGGTAATGATCCTAAACACACATCAAAATCCACAATAGACGACCTCAAAAGGGACAAGATGAAGGTTTTTCAATGGCCCTCACAATCCTCTGATCTGAACATCATTGAAAATCTGTGGCTAAACCTCAAAATAGAGCATGCAAGATGACCCAGGAATCTCACAGAACTGGAAGCATATTCCAAGGAAGAATGGATGAAAATCCCTCAAACAAGAATTGAAAGACTCTTGGCTGGCTACAAAAAGCGTTTACAAGCTGTGATACATTCAAAAGGGGGCGCTACTAGATACTAACCATGCAGGGTGCCCAAACTTTTGCATTGGTCCATTTTCCTTTTTGTAATTTTTAAAATGTAAAAAATTACTAATATATATATATATATCTATCTTCAACTTGCTTAACTGTTTACAATAACTGTAATTTTGACCAGGGGTGCCAAAACCTTTTCATGTCACTGTACTCCAGAGCTGCACTCCCTGTTTTGCAGACTTCAGAACTAAACTTCCCTTCCTTCTGAGCTTGTCTGCACTGAAGAACCATTTGGGATCTCCGCGCTGACTGGCAGTAACAGGTTCTTCTCTGAAGTGGCTGAACGGAATGAACTTCCTCAAATTCCACAGTAGCCGCAAAGTGTGAACGCAGCCTAAGGTTGGTGTAACGATTCCCCCTGTCTTTGGGATGATGATGATTAGTGGTGTTTTCCCCTCCCCCGGTCTCCATAGTGCTGGGATATGTACAGGGCACATACAATACTTCACATTGATGAATTAACAAGCAGCCTAATTATTAACAGTGTGATAGATTACACCCTCCGACAAATCACCGTGTTGACATAAGGACACAGCGACCTTGTTGTTGTGACTGTCACTTATGATCCTGCAGCGCAGGAAACGGTGAATGCGCCGATTGTTTAGCTGCCGAAATAATTCCAGTCAAAAAACAGAAGTAGAAAAAAATAATAGAAATCTGACGTGCGGTTAATTTCACCAGAATACGGGCGCATGCGAGAGTCTGCCCAGAATACCACGTCTAATATAATAATAATCATAATAATTAGGGTTCAGCAGAAGGATGCAAGTCCACAGTGACTGCACCAACTGAATAGTGAGTGCAGCTCTGGGGTATAATACAGGATGTAACTCAGGATCAGTAATGTAATGTATGTACACAGTGATTGCACCAGCAGAATAGTGAGTGCAGCTCTGGAGTATAATACAGGATGTAACTCAGGATCAGTAATGTAATGTATGTACACAGTGACTGCATCAGCAGAATAGTGAGTGCAGCTCTGGGGTATAATACAGGATGTAACTCAGGATCAGTAATGTAATGTATATACACAGTGACTGCACCAGCAGCATACTGGGTGCAGCTCTGATCAGCTGCTAGTCAGTGTGGTGATTGCGGGTGTGGTGGCTGCAGATCCTGCTGTGAGCTCCTGATCTCTGAGAAACCAACACCTCTCCACCTGGGGACCTGCTCTCTCTCTTTCCCAGGGAGGGAGCCAAGTCCCAGGCTTCTGCTTCCCGAACCAGGCCGACGGGGGGCAGAAGAAACCAGCAACCGGCCTGCACATCAGAGGACTCGGGGGTGAGACGCTGCACCAGGAGTCGCAGCAATGTGGCTCCTACTCCCCCCGGGATTGTGGAGACCCCCAGAAGCCGCAAGGCTTCCAGCATGGAGGAAAAGCCTGACAGCGGGGTGCACGATGGCGCTTCTTCCGGAGGAAAGCTGAGTGCTCACGGAGGTGAGGCCGACCTCCCTGAGGGGGAATGGGCGCTGCAGGGACTCCGGGAGTCTGTGTCCACCTATGCCTCCCGGGTCATGATCCGCCTCCGTGAGTATGAAGATGCCAGTAAGCTCATCAGGAGGCTCCGGGAGGAGCTGCGCTGCACAAGCGCCAAAGCTGCGGGGGCCTCCAAACCAAGGAAGGCAAAACTCCAAGCCGAGGTAAAAAGACTGAGCAGTGAAATTCAACACCTGGAACTTAGGAAAGCCACCATCTTAGAGCAGAGTGGTCCTTTCAAAGAAAAACTTATAAATGAAGACCGCTTTAGAGAAATGGCTGATACCAGAGAGCAAAGGCAGATAGGGCTGCAGCCTGAGAGCCAGGTGGATGATGAGAGTGATGATGACCAGCAGCAAGCCCCACCTGGCAGCCTGCAAAGTCACCCGCAGGCCACGTGCAGCGAGCTCCCTGCAGGACAGGCGACAGTGACATCCGGTCGCAGTTCTGCCGGCTCTGGGGAGGACAGTGACAGCAGCGGCCAGGGAGGGGCGCTAATGGCGGAGATTAAGCTCCTGGAGTCCCCAGTGTGCCTCCAAAACTTCCATCTTGGTGACGATCTACCAGAAGAGGCACCTGGGGGCCACAAAAAGGCAAAGAAGACCAAGCCAAAGCTGCAGGAGGCGGTAAGATACGTATATGCCCCCCTCCCTGTACCCCCTGAGTAGGTGGCAGGCTCAGCTCGCTGTATAAGCCCCGTTGTCCAGCCCAGCCCGGGTTCTGCTGTGGATCCGGTGCAAAGGCGCGGGGAGATTACAGAGCGCGGTAGTGAGGCGCAGAGCTCCGTCTCTGCTTGTAGTAGTGGGGACGTAGCAGGAGGTGCATCAGCCGAGAGGCTGGACAGTGAGGGCGGCCCGGCGGCGGGCGTTCCATCAGGCCATGATGCTGTGGTGCGCTCCTCAGTGGGAGGGGGGAGCAGCCCGGTGTCGGGGGCAGCTCCGGTCGCCTCGGCGCCTCTGAATGCTGTTGCCGCTGATCACTTAGTTGAGAAGCGGCGGCAGTGTGAGGAGGCAGTTGGGGCTGAGCGTTCCGGTCCTCCCACGAAAGTGCTATTTTGTGTTGGCGTCGCTGGTCCGGAAGATCCTGATGCTAAAGATCAGCGGCGCCTAACTGCAGCTAGAGATCAGCGGCACATTATACCAAATGCCAAACAGCGGAAATTACCGACCGATGATGTGGAGGGCACACATAAGACCGGGGGTGAGGTCGCCTCCAGTTCTATGGAGGTGACTGAGCCCCTTGTGCCTGATGCGGAGGTCAAAAGGTCATCCACCATTGTTACTGGTCCAGCAGGAATGAATGTGGTGGTGGAGGTGAATGAGGATAATTCATTGTCCAGTGGTGTGGTTGCTGGTTTGGTGGAGGGTGAGATGGAGGTGGGTAATGGTGATACTGTTGGGGCTGATGTGGTCACTGGTCCGGTTGCCCCCCCGGGGGTGGCAACACCTGTCCAGAGTTATGCCAGTGTCACCTCCGGGGCAAATAGGGCATCCTCCTCGTCTCCGGGCTTTGGGGACGGCATGCTGCAACGGCGCCTTCTGGAGGCTCTAAAGAAGGGGGAGAGATCACTAATGGTAGAGGGTCGAGAGGTTGATCTATCCTTCTGGATAGAGAGGCATGGCCTCGGGGCCTTCCGAGAGCAAAAAGGGGGGGATACAGTGTGGTCCCTCCCAACAGCCGGGCCAGGCAGTGTGCGTAGGAATGTGGTCCGTCTTTGGTGGAGGGGCAGTGATGCATGTCCGCCAAGGTCTAAAGTTGTGGAGCTCCTGCTGAGGATGGGCTTCAAGGCGATTGACATCTACGCCTTGATACATCCCTATTCCACGCCTGAGTTTGATGTCAGCTTTGTTCGGCCAGAGGGGCTTGAGCTCTTCTGGGCGAATTATGAGTTGGCAAAAAATGAGCCCGGCTGGCGAGACTTTGCCGTTCAGGCAGTGTCTCGCCAAAACCAGATCAAGAAAGTGACCGTGATGACTTGTAACGAGTCGCTTTCTTGCTATGACATCATGACGTGGCTTGGTCGGTATGGAGAGGTGGTGGAGATGCCAAAGAAAAACCGCGACGAGTTTGGTATCTGGCCAGGGGCCTGGACGTTTATGGTAAAACTTAAGCGTTCAGGTGATACGGTTGCCCACATTCCATCGTCTGCCTTCCTGGGTAGGGATCGTATCCTGGTCTTCTACCAGGGGCAACCGAAGCTCTGTCACAGGTGCGGCGACCCCACACACTTCAGTGCAAACTGCACCGTGCAGAAATGCGCGTTGTGTGGGGGTGTCGGCCATCTTGCCGCCTCTTGTGTGGAGATTAGGTGCCACCTGTGTGGTGAGTTAGGCCACCCATTCAGCCGTTGTCCTCGCTCCTTTGCTAATGCAGTCGAGACCCCGGTGGGAGTAAGCCATGAGGCAGATTCTGCTGGAGAGGCGACTAGCAGGGGTGGGGGAGCTGAGGGGCCAGGGAAGAAAAGCAATAAAAAGACGCCTGCCCAGCTGAGGCGTCTAGACAAGCGCAGACAGGAGAGGGAGCGGGGCGAGCCCCAGACTACCGGGGCAGCCCCTGTCCTGGATGCCAGTGTTGCTGCTGAGGCCCCGAGGGATGATGAGTTGGATGAGGAGGTCAGGAGGATCCACAGGGAGGAAACTGCCTCTGCTTCAGAATCCTCCCATTATGAAAGTATGGATGAGGATAATAAGCGGTGGCTAGAGCACAAGCGTAAGCTCGGCACCAAAAAGAAGAGAAAGAAGGGAGATAAAACATCTTCTCCCGCTCTGACCAAGGTACCTAAGGAAGGTAAAACCGACTCCCCTCTAGTTGGTCTTTCTAACCGGTTCCAAGCCCTTGATAACATCTCTTCCTCTGAGGAGGAGGCTGAGGGTGAGGTTCCGGCTTCAGCGGAGCTTACAGGGGGCGCCGAGTCTCCTTCTCCTGGGGATGCAAGGTCCTTGGGGGGAGGGACTGGCCCAGAGTCCGGAGACGAGGACGAAAAAAGAAGGAAAAATGTGGGAATGGACACCTCTGTGTCATTAAAGAGGGGGAAGGATTTCTCCTCTGAGGCAGAGGATAAGGGGAGTGGGAAGAAGAAAGCCATCTAACTCAATCACCAATGATGGCGGTACCCACTCCGTTGACGCTGGCGTCCATTAATGTCGCCAGCATTAAGTCAAACATGGCTAGATTTGCGGCCTTTGATTTTCTCAGCCGGGTTGAAGCTGACATTTTCTTTTTGCAAGAGACCAGGCTGACAAATATGGCAGAGGTGTTTATAGCTAAGAGGGAGTGGAGACTCGGGCCCTCCTATTGGTCTCTTGCGGCCGAGCCTTATAGCGGAGTGGCGGTCCTTTTTACCGCACCGGTAGAATGCCGACGGGTTATTGAGTTAGAAATGGGGAGGTGCCTGATATTAGATGTCCTCATGAAGGGACAAGAGCTTCGGCTCATTAACATCTATGATCCCCAATCTAAATGGGACCGGAAGTGTCTCTTTACGAGGATCAAGCCCTACCTTTTTACGAGTCGGCAGGTCGTCTTTGGAGGGGACTTCAACACTGTCACGAGGCCCCGGGATAGAGGAGGTTCCAGAGACAAGCTGACTTATGATAGCGTCGCCCTTAATAGTATAGCTAGTGAGGCTCGCCTGGTGGATGTCCACATCCGGCACACCGCAGGCCACAAGGGGTTCACCTATCATAGAGGTAACTGTAGGTCCAGGATAGACAGGTTTTATTTAAAGGAGGAAGCCGTCTCTTCAGCAGTATCTGTTGTTGAGGTGGAGTTCTCCGATCACTGTTTGATTTTGTTTTCCCTGAATGTTACAGAGACCCCCCGGATGGGAAGAGGCTTTTGGAGGCTCAATTCGTCTCTCTTGGAAGAAGCGGAGATAAGACAGTCCTTTGAGGATTTTCTTCAGAGCCAGGTACCCTTACTGGATCTTTGTAGTAGTAAGTCAGAGTGGTGGGAGATGTTTAAGAAAAGGGTGGCGAGATTCTTCCGCCAGCTCTCGAGCCTCAGGAGCCTGGACAGGTACCGCCTGTATCAGGGCCTTAGAAGGAAACTCGAGCATCTTGTCTCAACTGGAGGTAGCCGCGAGGAGATCTCCAGAGTGAAATCTTTGCTAATGAGGTGTCAGTATGATAGACACGCATCTTTGGTTTTTGAGAGGGATTACGGGAAGTACCGCTCGCCCGACCCTTATAGAAACTGCAAGATGTCAGTGAATAGTAAAGTTGTTACAGGACTGGTTGACACTGCGGGGTCCCTGAAAAGATCCAGATCAGGGATCCTGGAGGTCGTCAGATCCTTCTACTCGCACCTCTTGGGGAAGAGGGATCTGGATTGGGATGAGATGTCTGCTTTTCTGGCTGAAGCCGTCCCCGAACCAGGGGTAGACCCCTCTCTTGGCGTTTTGACAGAGATGATCAGGGAAGAGGAAGTTAAGTTGGCGATTGAAGGGCTTGCCCTGAAGAAATCTCCCGGTCCGGATGGCTTAACATCTGAATTCTATAAGACCTTTAAGGACGCCTTGGTTCCCCTCTTGACTGAGGTATTCAATGAGTGTCTTTCCTCGGGCACTCTGCCAAAGTCAATGAGGAGGTCTGCCCTGATCATCTTGTCAAAGGGTAAGGACCCATCTTGCATTGAGAATTGGCGTCCCATAGCGCTTCTCAATGCAGACAGGAAGGTTTTGGCAAAGGTGCTGTTTAATCGGCTGGTGAAATTTGCACCCCAGCTCCTTTCGGGGGCCCAGCATTGCTCTGTTCCGGGCCGCAGTACAATTAGTGCTGTACTCTGTGTCCGAGAGGCGGTGGAGCAGGGTAGGGCTGGCCACTGGAAGGGGTACATGCTGTCATTGGACCAGGCAAAAGCGTTTGATCGGGTTAATCATGAGTACCTCTGGTCTGTCCTTCTGAGGTATGGCCTGCCGGGGGGGTTTGTTGATTGGCTTAAGACCTTGTACTCTGGGGCAGAGAGTTTCCCGCTTGTGAACGGTTGGATTGGCAGCTCTTTTGAGGTTGGGTGTGGTGTTCGCCAGGGTTGTCCCTTGAGCCCGCTACTGTACGTGTTTGCGATTGACCCACTTCTTAGGAGGGTGGAGCGTGGACCGTTGGCTGGGAACGGGATGGACCGGGCAGCACCGGAAGCCACTCTGAGAGTGGTGGCGTATGCCGATGACGTCACCGTTTTTGTTTCCTCTGATGGGGAGGCAGAATGGCTGATGTCAGAGGTAAATCGCTACTCGGAGGCATCCGGGTCTAAGATCAACCGGGATAAGTGTGAGAGTCTCTGGCTGGGAGGAGGAGATCCTGGTTTTGATCTCCTGGACACCCTTCCAGAACCCAAAGTCTCTGCAAAAGTTCTTGGCATCGAATTTGGCCAGGGGGATTACCCCAAACAAAATTGGGACAGCAGGTTAGAGATCGCCACTCAGAAGGTGAACCAATGGAAGGGTTGGTCTTTGACCCTAAGGGAAAGGGTAAACCTGATCAAAACTTACCTGCTCCCTTTGCTGATCTATCTGGGCAGTGTGTGCATCTTGCCAGAGCCTCTCTGGACTCGGGTCTACAGTTTGTTCTTTCAACTGTTATGGGGGAATAGACTGAACCTGGTCAAGAGGGAGGTTACTTACCGTACGAGGAGACTAGGAGGGTTGGGTATGGTCAACCCTGTGGTATTCCTTGTGAATACCTTCATTAAGATCAATATTGCAAACCTCTGGAAAGAGAGGGCTCCTCCGTGGGTATTCTCCTGTAAAGGATGGTTTCAGCCTTTCTTCCAGGAATGGGAGACAGGAGGGCAAGTGAAGGATCTCCGCACACCGCATGGACATCTCCCGGCTTACGCTACCGTGGTTCTGAAGGTAATTCGCCGGTGGGGTCTGGGAGTGTGGGAGGTCAGGACTCTGCCAAGGAAGCTCCTTGACAAAAGGGTTCTGTTGACCCATTTTCAGAGGCCTCTGGCGCTCAGGGATTGCCCAAATCGGGATCTTGGGGTGGGTCTGCATCTTTTGAATTCTATCAGGATCCCCTCGAAGGTTTGGGACTTGGCTTGGCGCTGCTTCCATGGGAAACTGTGTGTGAGGGACAATCTGAAGTGTAGGAGCTCTGAGGACAGGAACTGTCCTCGGGAGCATTGTGATACCATGCTTGAAAGCATGGACCACTTCCTGCTTCGTTGTCCCTTTAACACAGAGGTGTACAACAGGGTGGGCGCCTCCATTGGCTGGCCCCGGCTGGCCGGTCTCTCTTATGCGGAATGGGCCTATGGAGCATTCGGGGACCTGGGTGGTCGGGACCGCTGCACCTTATTTCTAGTTAGCGCAGTGGTTAGGTATCACACGTGGAACGCACGGTGCTTAGTATCGACGCAGCGGAAAATCCTCCCAGTGGACGATGTGTTTAGGACCATACTCGGTGACCTGGTGAAGGTGCGTTCTCTGGAGTATGAGAGACTGGGTACACGGAGGGCCGCTCTCCTCTGGAGAGGCTTTTCTTTTAGTGTGCCCTAGTCTGGTCATCTCCTCTCCTGGTGGTGGGCTGCTGCTGACACCATAGATTTTTGTTTTATTGATCAGTAGACAGTGATGTAGGGCTGCAGGCGCCGAAGTTGGGCTTTGTCAGTTGTGGTTATTGTATTGTTTGTTTCTGTATATATTGTAGATATGGGTTTGGGTGTAGGTGTTAGGTTGGGTGGAGGGAAAAGGGGGGAGGTGGGTTCATCTTGTGGGACACTGGTTATTTGGGTGAAAAACAGGCACTGCCTGATCTGGCCTATGGACGTTGGACTGAGGCATGAGGCGCAGGACCAGCTCTCAGGTCAGTGCCGGGGAGGGACTGGTGGGCTCGAGTGTGGGGGGTTTTGTTTTGTCTTGTATATATTTGTATAGTTAGTATTTATTTTATTTTATTTATTTAAAAAAAAAAAAAAAAAAGAATATATATATTAGTTTGTATATAATTTGTCGGTTATTGTTTATTATATTGTTATTATTTGTTTGGCAATCGGACCAGATGTCATGGTGTAGGTAGTTATTATTGTGTATATATGTATAATATGTGTGTGAGGAGAGAGGGAGCGGCTGAACCAGTTCATTACATTGTTTATTTTCTGGTTATTAATTTTGTTATGTTTCTGTTATTATTATTGTTATGTTTTTCATTTTTATAATAAAAGATCTACAGGATGTAACTCAGGATCAGTAATGTATTGTATGTACACAGTGCCTACACCAGCAGAATAGTGAGTGCAGCTCTGGGGCATAATACAGGATGTAACTCAGGATCAGTAATGTATTGTATGTACACAATGACTCCTCCAACAGAATAGTGAGTGCAGCTCTGGAGTATAATACAGGATGTAACTCAGGATCAGTAATGTATTGTATGTACACAGTGACTGCACCAGCAGAATAGTGAGTGCAGCTCTGGGGTATAGTACAGGATGTAACTCAGGATCAGTAATGTATTGTATGTACACAGTGCCCGGTTAAGACAGGGATCACCTCCCGCCTTCTAGTTCTGCCTTTATACAAAGTTAGACATAGTAAAGTTGAAAGAGAACACAAGACAACCAGGCTCCATATAAAATAATTTAACAATTCGACCATCACATCATCATACACTAGTTCCATAGTTTCACTTCTCTTACAGTAAAGAATCCTTCCCACATATACAGTGTCCATTGTAGGACATGATCAGATATCAAAATTAAACATCAGAATGTCAGTTTGAGGCTAAATACCCTGTCTGAGAACTGATTTTGATAAGCGACTGACGAGCGACTCTGACTGTAATAATAATAAAAAAAATTAACTGTTCGCTGATGGGACTTGAACCCAAAATTCTGTGTCCCAAAGCCAGTACACTAACCACTGAGGTATAAACTCAATTATAAAAACCTAGGAGTTCTATTTGGTTATATGATTTTCAGTGAAAACTTGTCTAAAACTCATTGGGACTTATGCACAGACTGCAAGCAAGCCAAATTCAAATGATGTGCGAGTCTGATGTGTGACTTTCTTCAAACATCAGAATCACAATGACTTTTAGTCACCCTGAGTATTTTCATGGTTGATCTCATAAGTCAAAAAAAAGCTATCAGTCAGTGTCACTTGATTGGATAGCTTAATGGTAAGGCATCAGCCTCTGAAACTACAGTGTTAAGAGTTCAAATCCTGACAGGAATAAGATTTTTATTTTTATTATGGCTATTAAGCACACAAACTACAGGGGTGTTTTACTTTTAATATCTGACATTCTGATTGTCATCCTTATGTGTTAAGAGTTTCAGATACGCTATCTATTTGCATGGTAAATTACATAGCCAAAGTAAATTGGGAGGCAATAATTTACTACATATCTATTTCCAAATGACTTTATATTTGCATAATTTCTTAAAGGGGTTTAATGATAAAAAATGTCTTTATTGTAAATTTTTATTTCCATCCACCCAAGTACTGGCTGCAAACTCCCAATTTACTTTGGCTATGTAACTTACCATGCAAATAGATAGCGTGTCTGAAACTCTTAACACATCAGGATGACAATCAGAGTGTCAGATATTAAAAGTACAACACCCCTGTAGTTTGTGTGCTTAATAGCCATAATAAAAAAAAAAAATCTTATTTGAACTCTAACACTATAGTTTCAGAGGCTTATGCCTTACCATTAAGCTATGCAGTCAAGTGATACTTATAGCTTTTCTTGTCTTATTAGATCAACCATGAAAATACTCAGAGTGACTAAAAGTCATTGTGATTCTGATGTTTGAAGACAGTCACACATCAGACTCACACATCAAAATCACACATCATTTGAATTTGGCTTGCTTGCAGTCTGTGCATAAGTCCCAATGAGTTTTAGATGAGTTTGCACTGAAAATCATATAACTAAATAGAACTCCTAGGTTTTTACAACTGAGTTTATACCTCAGTGGTTAGTGCACTGGCTTAGGGGCACAGAATTTTGGGTTCAAGTCCCATCGGTGAACAGTTACTTTTTTTTTCATTATTACAGTTGTAAAAGACACTCGTCAGAATCACTTGTCAGACAGGGTATTTAGCCTCAAACGGACATCACTCTGATGTTTGATATCTGATCATGTCCTAAAATGGACACTGTACATATATAAAAAACACGTACATCATAAATCAGCCGCCTTACCCACTGTGACCAATCAGATGTTGCCGTACATTTCTTACGCCGACTCCCACTTTCCATATGACATGTTCCATCGGATTGGTTGCCAAAGGCGGCTCTGCTTTTTTGAAAAGACTCCTTTCTTGTGCCATAGCATAGAATGGAGCATGAGCACCGGATTCCTCTGCAGCTTTCTGTCCGTGGAAGTGCAAATCCCAAATGGCATGGCATCCAGAGAGCCCAGAAAGGAAGGGTTATCGGGCGCCGGCCATGCTGCCGCAAGGATAAGGAGAGGGCAGTCACCCAAGCAGACAACGAGACGGATAATTGACTGTAACAGCTAAACACTTAGGTCTGCGTCAGAGAGAAGGGATTTCGAGGGGGGGAAGGAGTCTCAGTGACACAAGAAAATTACGAAGGTAATAGGATTTGCAGGTTGTCCTGTATGAATCTTATAGGATTCCCCTAATCCACCAGTCTCCCCCCATAGAGAAGGGTCCAGGTTAGGGGGGGGGTCGACAGCCTATTACAAGTTCCCATCCCATACCACTAGAAGTGTCAATCAATGTACATCCCCCCGGGGTGTCGTACAGACAGCAGCAGCAGCATGGGGAAGTGAAAGCGATATTTTTAGTAGGCACTTGTGTTTCGGAAATTCACATGAACTCTGGAGCTTTGCGCCATAAAGAGGAATTAAAACAGGAAAAACCGATGTGATAGCGCAAGGCCGGGTGCAGGATAGAGGGGCCGTGCTATGCTCTTGTTTCATCAGGGTAAGCTAATGTATACTTATATGTTGCATTCACATGAGAGTGGGGAAAGAACGCTGCTTAACCAAACAAAAAATAGAAATGATGACAACGGAAGAAGAGTGTGCTGATCTTGTGGGAGGCAGTGACCGACTCATGCAATCAAACTAAAGAAAAGGAGGTAGCGTGTGATAAAGACGCAAGGAGAATAAACGGACACTGAGTAGATAAAAATCTCACAGTAGTAGAAGAGTGTGATGATCTTGTGGGAGACAGTGACCTACTCATAAAATGAAATTAGTGAGAAGTGTGATAAAGACCAGAGGAGAATAAATGATACTGAGAGGGGAAAAGAGTTACAGCATTAGAAGAGCGTGATGATCTTGTGGGAGGCAGTGACCTACTCATAAAATGAAATTAGTGAGAAGTGTGATAAAGACAGAAGGAGAATAACCGGATACCGAGAGGGGAAAAGCATCACAGTAGTAGAAGAGTGTGCTTGATCTTGTGGGTGGCAGTGACTTATCCATAAAATGAAATCAGTGAACAGAAATAAGCAGGTCATAAAGATGCAGGGAGAATAAACGGATACTGTATGGAGAAAAGTTTTACAGCAGTTAGAAGAGTATGCAGATCTTGTGGGAGGCAGTGACCCACTAATGAAATTAGTCAATAGAAGGAAGCGTGTGAAAAAGGCGCAAGAAGAATAAACTGATACTGAGTGGAGAAACATCTCACAGTAGTATAAGAGTGTGATGATCTTGTGGGATGCAGTGACCTACTCATAAAATGAAATTCGTGAACATGCATAAGCAGATGATAAAGATGCAAGGAGAATAAACTAATACTTAGTGGAGAAAAGTTTTACAGCAGTAGAAGAGTGTGCTGATCTTGTAGGAGGCAATGACCCACTTGTTTAATTAGTGAACAGAAGGAAGCGTGTGATAAAGACGCAAGGGGAATAAATTGATACTGAGTGGGAAAAGTCTTACAGTAGAAGAGTGTGCTGATTTTGTGGGAGACCGTGACCTACTCATACAATGAAATTCGTGAAAAAAGAAGGAAGAGTGTAATAAAGACACAAGGAGAAAATTCTGATACTGAGTGGAGAAAGGTCCAATAGCAGTAGAAGAGTGTGCTGATCTTGCTGCACGCAGTGATCTACGCATAAAATAAAATGAGTAAAAAGAAAGAATGTGATATAGATGCAAGAAAAATAAACTGATTCTGAGTAGAGAGAAGTCCGACAGCAGCAGAAGGGTGTACTGATCTTGAGGGAGGCAGTGAACCTACTTATGAAATTAGTTAAAAGAAGGAACCATGTGGTAAAGACGCAAGGAGAAGAAGGGAGAGAAGAGATGACAGATTGATACTGGGTTGAGAAAAGCCTTATAGTAATAGCAGGGGCTATTGAATATGCAAGAGGAACTGACCTACTCACCACTTAAGGTTAACAAAAAAAGAAGAAAGCATGGGATAACAATGCATGGATGGGAAGAGAAACAATAAATTAGGTGGCAAACTGAAAGTGGAGGGAACAAAGGCTTACAAGCAGAAGAAGAGTGTGTTGATCTTGAGGGTCGCAGTGACCTACTCATTGGTTGAGGTTATTGAAAAGAAGAAAGCATGTGATAACGATGCAAGTAGGGGAAACAGAGATAAGAGGTAGGTCTCAAACTGATAGTGGGTAGAGAAAAATCTTAAGGCTGGTCGTACACATTAGATGGCTGTCAGCGTTCAGCCGGCAGCCTTTTCGGACGGTTCTCCTATACACAGGAGTGCTGGATCGTCCGAGACATCACCACACACGTCTGGCAGCAGCTTATCTCCGGGAGACAAAAATCAGTCAAAAATCAGACATGCCGGATACATATTTTCCCTAACAATCAATTGTCCCATACACATTAGACTGTTGGCGTGTTCGCCCAACATTAGTCAAATGCGTATGGGGGGCTGATTATGCAGGAGGCAGTAACCTACTCATGAGATGATCTTTGTGAAAAAAGGGAAGCATGTAATAAGGGTGCAACAAGGAGAGTACAGACAACATGTTGGTGGTAGACTTCTCCACTATGGGACAAAGTCCTACAGCAGCAGAAGAGTGTGCTGGATCTTGCAGGAGGCAGTGACCTTATCATAATATGAGGTTACTGAAAAGAATGAAGCATGTGATAAAGACGCAAGGAAGAGAATGAAGACAAAATTTAGACAAGGTGATAATGGGAGACAAAAGTCTCACAGCAGCAGAAGAGTGTGCTGTTCTTGCAGGAGACCGTATTCATGAGATAAGGGTAGAAAAAAAGCAAGGAAACACAATTCAAGAAGGGGAATGGAGACAAGTGGTCGGACGATGACGAACAGTCGGAGGGAAAAAGGCAGAAGAACAGTAGCACAGAGTGTTTAAAGATGAATGCAATGGTGATGATGAGGTTGTAGGAAGTGACTTGTCCACTTGCGATGATGATGTTGTAAGGCTAAAGCTACTTATGAATAGTCTGGGTTATGACAGGAGGAAGGAAATCTGAGACAAGTGCTAGATGTAAAGAGATAGTTGGTGGAAGGACCTGGGCCCCCAGCAGAGCAGAGTATTTTTAGGAGAGGAATGTACTGATTGTGTAGGTGGCAGTGACCTATACATTCACGTGGCAAATGTCAGAGTAGCAGCCGCTTGTCCTTAGCAGCAGAAATAAGAAGTCATAAGCTGAAAGTTAGTAGACAAATCTAGGCCTCCAGAGCCCATCTCAGTGGAGGAGTATGCTGATCTTGTAGGGAAAGTGACCTGTCCACTTTTATTCATGAAAATGCTGCTGCATTATGCGGGATGGAAATAAGAAAAATGTGGAATTGCAATGTACAGAGAGCTGCGGACATAGGTACACAGCCAGGGTGACGTCTGTTTGTCCCCACCAGGCAGCTGTCACACCCACCGATGGGGACACTGTTGACGGAAGGTGGGGACAAAGCTTTCATGGTATAGCTAAGACAGGGAGCAGCAGGTCAACGGAAATTGGCAACCATATCAGAAGGTCAGGGGAGCGCTGTGGCCCCTTCCTTCATAGGATCGGCGTGGATCCCATATGACCCACAAAAGCAATATAAACGGGTGGCTAAAAGGGTGATATTGGCCATGTCCTAAATGTGACTCAGGACAGGGTGCATATCACAAAGTTGCATCCATCCTGATTGCTGCCCATCTGCAGGGGTCCCTTTAATTGTTGCATACGGTAAAATCCTGAGAAACGAGCGAAATAAGCAGCTGCAATAAGAATCCAGGGAGACTACAATTTCCTAACTTCCTACACAGATCTGAGTGAAGGCCACCGGCGGCGCCCGCCACAACAAGAGGACATCGAGCATTCCTGCCGTATCCCATGATCGAGGTTAAAGAGTAACCGTCATTTTCATTTTTTTATTTCATAAATCAATAATACATGTGAAAATAAGAAACTTTGTAATGGATCTTATCAGAGAAATCTGCAGAGTTGATCAAAATTCTCAATTCGGAGGTAAAATCTGTATTCAGTAAAGAGACTTTCCCATTACTGAGATAGGAAAGGGGCGAGGAGGAGGATTCTAGAATTCTATGATTCCTATGAATAGAATCCTATGTACGTGGGAGGAGCTAGCGACAGAGCTCCTCCCCTTCCCATCTCACTCATGGGAAAGTCTGTCTTCACTGAATACAGATTTTACCGACGAATTGAGAATTTTGATCAATTCTGCAGATTTCTCTGATGAGATCTATTACACAGTTTCTTATTTTCACATGTATTATTGATTTATGAAATAAAAATTAAACCGACGGATACTCTTTAAGGTTTCCGAGATGATACATTTATAGGTCTACAGCACAAACAGATGGCGAGCAGCTTTTCTTCACGAATGGTCCCAAGAACTGCAGAGTCTGGAACAATCATTTAGTCACAGAGTCACCCCAGCTTCATAGAAACGCATGCCTCGCCTTTCTCCTCCTTCTGGATCAACCCATCTGATTTATTAAGCACACTGTCTGTCTGTAGGAGCTTTGTAATCAGTGGAGTATAGGATAGAAGGAACCGTGCATTCCTCGGGTGATCCTGTAGATATAGTCAAGCTCGGACTGGCCCACGGGAGAACAGGGCAATCCTCCGGTGGGCCCCTAAGCAGTACTTGGCACAATATACTTGATACACTATGTACAAAGGCAGCATCTTATTTAACAATCTACCCAGTTTATTGCTATAGAAATTTCTGAATGAGGATAAAGTCATATTTGCATGTAGCTGAAAAGTGGGGCCCTGGAGTTGATGCTACCGGTGGGCCCTTGGCATCACAGTCTGACAATGGCTGCTGTAACTTAGAAGAGGTCGGGACCATAACTGGCCAATCCCCTTTTACTGATGTGTATACTCGAATGTATGACGCTTCAGTTGGGTAAAGGCTTCCCGGACGCTTTACTCCCTCCCGCTGTTAATCAATATATATTGTCAAATGTCCTTTGTGGCCATCGATCGCCTACATCATGAGCTTTAATTAGGGCACATTACTAGGAAGGTAGACACAGGCGGTGCGTAGCCATGTGGCACTGGAGAGCCGGCTTACGTCCTCTAGAAGAGCGAATATGCAGAACTTTACTTTCTCCAGGCACCCTGGGGGTCTCCACAAGGTGGGTAACTACAGGCATGGGGTGGTCTCATAAGGCTGGCCCCCATTTGGGACATAAACTGCCAATATACTACTATATTTCTTCTACAGGGGCCGACGAAGGGAAAAGGAGCAGATGATTCTGGGATCGGAATCATGTGATGATGGAACATTCCGTCCTAATACAGGACAGGTCACAGAAGGTCTTACACGGGGAGCTCCTTTTATAAAATCATTAAAGGGAATCTCTCACCAGAATATTATAGGGGCTGAGACACTGATTCCAGTGATGTATCACTTATTGGGCTGCTTGCTGCAGTTTTGATAAAATCATAGTTTTATCTGATGCAGATCTATCCATTCTCAGAATGCCGAGTTGTGTATAACCCCGCCCACACCACTGATTGGCAGCTTTCTGTGTACACTGTGCATAGGCAGAAATCTGCCTATCAGGGTTATACAGAGGAATACATGACAGCAGGTTTGCTAGTCCTCTAGTGATAGTGATCTCCTGCTAATAAAACACTGATTTTGTCAAAACTGTAGCAAGCAGCCCAGTAAGTGACACACCGCTGGAATGAGACACAGGGAATTTTTTGGCTTCAATAATTTGAAAAACAAAAAAATATATACTGTATATATATTATACGAACAACGAGGTCAATCATCTAATTCTGTCTGATTATTTTGATGGCTGTAGTGACTGGTGGAGGATAGGATTCTGCGCTGGAGCTGCGTATGTAGCACCCCGAGGACTCGGCTGCTACAGGGGTATTGCACCTCGAACCAGGGGTGTGGTATTCCACTCCCGGGTAGGGATGGAGCGTGGAACATAGCTCAGTAGGCTGCATGCACTACACTCACCCCATTTCCGGGGGACAGATCAACGGTACTCCCACCAGATAGATGTGCAGGTACGACAGCTTCTGTCCCTGGCTGGAGTGGGGAGGGGGAGGAACATCCCAGTGGTGTAGGAGCAGACAGGGGAGGGACTCTGGGCATAGGTAGGAGCCCATTGGGTGCTGGTCACCTGGGCTCGGGTGTCAGAAGGGAGTATAAAAGGTGGGCACCATCTTGGATTGGGGAGTTCAGTTCAGAGAGGAGCTCAGCCAGAGAGGGCTGACAGGGAGCTGTGGCTCAGTCTGGGCCCAGCTCCAGAGCCAGGCCTGGAGAGGAGGCCTGAGGCAGAGAGAGAGAGAGAAAGAAGAAGAAGGAGGAACAGGAACACCAGGAGAGGCCCAGAGACGCAAGAAGAGAGGGAACCCTGAGATCCCACGAGTTAACGGGTGAAGGGTTGGCAGAACAGGGTACCGGATCCCAAACTGGTGGAGGCCAATTATCCTCAGCCAGGAACCGGAGGTCGTGGTCAAGCCTTGGCGCGACCCCTCACCATATCCACCAGGAAGGCATACCACGTATAGGGTCAGGGGAGCCGGGAAAGGTTTCACCACTAGAAGGCCCGAGGGAGCCGGACAAAGGTGGGTCCCTGGTGGGGACGGCCAGTAGAAAGGAAGAGAGGGGAGCCCTGGACCACGCTCCGGAATTGCCTGGGAGTTAGCCGAGTCCCTCACCTGGTGGGCGCAGCACGGCTCGGGTGGTCCTTACTGCGCACAAGTGACCTGATAAAGAACTGTGAGTAAAGCTGTGAAAACTGCAACCGCACGTCTCAGTGATTCCTTGCCACACTACCACTACCACCATCATTCCTCCCTGCCTTTCCAGCTGCCCTGAGGCTATACCCCTCCCGTTGGGGGTTATACCATCCACGCTGCACCACCGTACCACCGGCCTCAGCGGTCTGCCCTGCAGCAGCGGCTTCATAGCCGCAATCAACGGGTGGCGTAGTCGAACAAAACAACATCTTATGCCAAGCATCGCCACTTAGTTTGACACCCTGGGCACGGACCGGGTCACCGCCACGAGGACTACTACCCCTATCGGATCCGGCTCCGGGTATTCCCCGCATGCGCAACGCTGCACAACATGGCCCAGGGGGTGAGTCAACTTTGGCGTAGTCGGCAGGATCTCGTGCCCGCAACCACCGGGTACTGCGTGCCTGAAGAAAAGTGCATATATACCTCAAAAAGGAGTTTCCCGCCATCAGGAGACGATTCCCGCCATCTGAGACGGTTTCCCGCCCTGGCAGAGCGGACGCCATTATGGGCGTGCCAGAGGGTGGCAAGAGACCACCTCCCATCGTGGGCATGGCCCCAGAGTGGCGCCAAAGGAAGAGACCGCCCCCGCCAGCCGAGACTACAATAATGGAGATGTCCATCAGAGTGGGGGGTCTGCCCCTGAAACTGACTGTCACTAAGATGCCCCGGGACCACTCCCAATGGGGGCGAATAGGGAATAAAGCTGAGAAGATGGGTGCGGCCTGGAGGAGTCTGAACAGATCGCACCCGGGGATGGAGGAAGAGTCGAGCAGCACCGACCCCGTGGTTCGGAGCCTGTTGCAGGCCGCCACCCCAGAAGGCCTGGTGGAGATCCTGGCACAACTCCCCAGAGATCGGGAGCGTGCACAGACCGCGCTGGAGGCCTTGGCCCGGAAGATGGCCCGAGTACAGCAGGAAGCACTGGCCGAATGGAGAAGGGAGATGGCCCAGCAGGCTGGAACCCGCCAGCAGAGGACGCCACCCGCAACGTGGGGCATGTCTGCCCCTGAGGATGGTGCAGGAGGGACGAAGGCCGGAGACGACGCCGCGGAGGGAGCTGCAAGGATGGAAGCAGGTAATGGGGACGTCACTACCCCGAGCCCAGTAGCCGCAAGCCTGCCCCAGCTCCCCGTCGCAGAGCCCGAAGTCCTACTCACCACGCCCGTTGCCGCACCGCCACTACTCCCAACTAGGCCTCAAGCGGCAGGAGCCGCGGTCACGCCCTCTTCCACGCCACGCCCCTTGACCCTGAGCGCGGCAAAACAGAAAGTGCCACCGGCCTGGTCGCAGGGCCTGGTGAACCCGGGCGCTGATGCCCCTCCAGCGCCCTCTTCCTCAACGGTGCCGTCCTTTGACCCAAATAGGATTCCCCCGGCCTGGTCGCAGGGCCGAGTACCCCCGGGCGCCGCGGTCTCCACAGCGCCCTCTACCTCCACTGTGCCGCCGGCCTGGTCGCAAGGCCGGGTACCTCCGGGCACCGCTGCCCCCACAGCGCCCTCGACCTCCACAGTGCTGCCCCTGGGCGAAGATCTCTTCGCGCAGCATACTAGCCCGGACGGGCTGCCCTTCGTGTGGCCACCGGAGTACATCAACCCCCGACTCCGGAGGGAACGGCCCCTGTGTGAGCCTCTGATCCCGGCACCGGCGCCCGCCAAAATTGTCCCGCTCCCGTTGGAAGACGCCCAATTCGCATGGGATCCGACCGGTGAGGACCTCATGGGGTTCACCAAGGAGACCCGGGCGGCCGCAGCCCGGCGTGAGGAGTGCTGCCGTCAACAGCTGGAGGTCTTTGGGAGAGAACGGCGAGAGAGGCGAATCCGCGAGGAACAGCTGCAGGCCCAAAGCGCGGAGCAGAAACGCCGGGCCCGACGAAACCCCCGTACGGCCCACGGCCCCCGCACCACCGGGACCGTAATAAAGTTTCAACTGGAGAACGGCTGGGGCTTTATCCGGGATCACCGAACCCCCGGCGACGTCTTTGTCACCCGCAGGGATGTCGAGAGCCACCTGCCGGAGGGACACCGCGGACGTGACCTCTACCCGGGTGATGTGGTCGCCTTCACCCGGCATCAGTGTGCCAAAGGACCGTACGCCCTTCACGTACACCGGCTAACAGAGGAGGAGTTGCAGCATGAGGAAAGCCAAGAGGACCCGGACGGGTCTGAAGACTACCCTCAGGAAGGAGCAGGAGGACATCGTTACTAATGAACGGTAACTGAAACTGTATATAGTTACCCGTAGGGGTACCTGTCATGCTGCTAATTGGAGTGTGGTACCCGTTGGGACTAGAGTGGAACTGTTAAAGAACTGTTTCCTGTGTGCCCCTATCCCTAACCAGGCTGAGGACTGAGCAGCCACTCCCTTATCCCCACTGGCCGAGGACTGAGAGCGGTCAACACCTTGTAAATAGTTGCGCTTCTTAAAGCGCCCCCTATTGGTTTTATAAGGAACTGTTTTTTTCTACCTCGGAATTAGTGACTGTTGCACTTTACCTGGTCACAAGTTGCGCCGTGGCCAGAGATCAAGAATGTGTTTGTGAAGAACGTTTTATATGAGAATGTTTTACTTGAAAAAGTTTTATATTGAAAGTTTAAATGCTGCTAGTATAATAATGTAAAAGTTATCTGTGATTTTCTATAATGTGTCATATGCTAAAAGAGTTCCGGTAGTTTTGACCAGTAACGTTAAAGAGAAGAGTACCTCCCATAAAGGGATGAGTTGAAAGTTGATATATCTTATATGCAAGTGTACACTTTAAAATTTTTTGTATGTCTAATTGTTTTGCTCTATTCCAGCCCGAGGACGTGCTGTGATTTACCAGGGGGGAATGTAGCACCCCGAGGACTCGGCTGCTACAGGGGTATTGCACCTCGAACCAGGGGTGTGGTATTCCACTCCCGGGTAGGGATGGAGCGTGGAACATAGCTCAGTAGGCTGCATGCACTACACTCACCCCATTTCCGGGGGACAGATCAACGGTACTCCCACCAGATAGATGTGCAGGTACGACAGCTTCTGTACCTGGCTGGAGTGGGGAGGGGGGAGGAACATCCCAGTGGTGTAGGAGCAGACAGGGGAGGGACTCTGGGCATAGGTAGGAGCCCATTGGGTGCTGGTCACCTGGGCTCGGGTGTCAGAAGGGAGTATAAAAGGTGGGCACCATCTTGGATTGGGGAGTTCAGTTCAGAGAGGAGCTCAGCCAGAGAGGGCTGACAGGGAGCTGTGGCTCAGTCTGCGCCCAGCTCCAGAGCCAGGCCTGGAGAGGAGGCCTGAGGCAGAGAGAGAGAGAGAAAGAAGAAGAAGGAGGAACAGGAACACCAGGAGAGGCCCAGAGACGCAAGAAGAGAGGGAACCCTGAGATCCCACGAGTTAACGGGTGAAGGGTTGGCAGAACAGGGTACCGGATCCCAAACTGGTGGAGGCCAATTATCCTCAGCCAGGAACCGGAGGTCGTGGTCAAGCCTTGGCGCGACCCCTCACCATATCCACCAGGAAGGCATACCACGTATAGGGTCAGGGGAGCCGGGAAAGGTTTCACCACTAGAAGGCCCGAGGGAGCCGGACAAAGGTGGGTCCCTGGTGGGGACGGCCAGTAGAAAGGAAGAGAGGGGAGCCCTGGACCACGCTCCGGAATTGCCTGGGAGTTAGCAGAGTCCCTCACCTGGTGGGCGCAGCACGGCTCGGGTGGTCCTTACTGCGCACAAGTGACCTGATAAAGAACTGTGAGTAAAGCTGTGAAAACTGCAACCGCACGTCTCAGTGATTCCTTGCCACACTACCACTACCACCATCATTCCTCCCTGCCTTTCCAGCTGCCCTGAGGCTATACCCCTCCCGTTGGGGGTTATACCATCCACGCTGCACCACCGTACCACCGGCCTCAGCGGTCTGCCCTGCAGCGGCGGCTTCATAGCCGCAATCAACGGGTGGCGTAGTCGAACAAAACAACATCTTATGCCAAGCATCGCCACTTAGTTTGACACCCTGGGCACGGACCGGGTCACCGCCACGAGGCCTACTACCCCTATCGGATCCAGCTCCGGGTATTCCCCGCATGCGCAACGCTGCACAACATGGCCCAGGGGGTGAGTCACGTACGTTATTGTAATTGGTCACTTACCCTGTTTGGACAATGGAGTTTTATAAAATCTCAATTATGTCCTTGTGTCTGAGCCAGACAAGATAAAACAATCAACTATGTCCAAGGCTGGAGTAAAAATAACTCTCACATCTCACACAATTCTCTGTCCTAATACACAGGAGGAGAAGATTGTATATTATATACTAGTAATATCCTAATACACAGACATCAGGACACACAGACCTCTCCTCCTCCTCCTCCTAATACACAGACATCAGGACACACAGACCTCTCCTCTTCCTAATACACAGACATCAGGACACACAGACATCAGGACACACAGACCTCTCCTCCTCCTAATACACAGACATCAGACCTCTCTTCCTCCTCCTAATACACAGACATCAGGACACACAGACCTCTCCTCCTCCTCCTAATACACAGAGATCAGGACACACAGACCTCTCCCCCTCCTCCTAATACACAGACATCAGGACACACAGACCTCTCCTCCTAATACATAGAGATCAGACACACAGACCTCTCCTCCTCCTCCTAATACACAGAGATCAGGACACACAGACCTCTCCCCCTCCTCCTAATACACAGACATCAGGACACACAGACCTCTCCTCCTAATACATAGAGATCAGACACACAGACCTCTCCTCCTAATACACAGACATCAGGACACACAGACCTCTCCTCCTAATACATAGAGATCAGACACACAGACCTCTCCTCCTCCTCCTAATACACAGAGATCAGGACACACAGACCTCTCCCCCTCCTCCTAATACACAGACATCAGGACACACAGACCTCTCCTCCTAATACATAGAGATCAGACACACAGACCTCTCCTCCTAATACACAGACATCAGGACACACAGACCTCTCCTCCTTCTCCTAATACACAGACATCAGGACACACAGACCTCTCCTCCTTCTCCTAATACACAGACATCAGGACACACAGACCTCTCCTCCTTCTCCTAATACACAGACATCAGGACACACAGACCTCTCCTCCTCCTAATACACAGACATCAGGACACACAGACCTCTCCTCCTTCTCCTAATACACAGACATCAGGACACACAGACCTCTCCTCCTTCTCCTAATACACAGACATCAGGACACACAGACCTCTCCTCCTCCTACTACAGACATCAGGACACACAGACCTCTCCTCCTCCTACTAGAGACATCAGGGCACACAGACCTCTCCTCTTCCTCATACACAGACATCAGGACACACAGACCTCTGCCTGACAGTAGGGAGAGTTAGGGTTAATGTTTGGGACTAGCCCAGAGTGAGAGGGAGTAATGTGAAGGGACAGAGACAGTTTCCTGTCAGGACATCAGATAGGGCCCAGTGTGCGTCTGAAGCGCCACATTACACAGGCACATGCAAAATACTCCCCTTCTATTTACTCTATGTATTTCAGCATGAAGAACAGGAGAACTGAAAGTTTGTAACATGTGACTCACCCTCATTGCATCCTGTAACTGTGGAGACACATTGGTCTGTATAGGAGCTGTATACTCAAAACGGTTGTTGATTTTTATAGAGAAAAAAGTGGATTATAGTGTATGGATGGACTCCCTTCAAGGACAACCATAAAACACTTAATATTGTTCATTATGCGGCTAAAAATGGATTTCGCAGATATAATGAATTTTCACTCCCTCCAGTGATGACCGCTGCAGGCAAACGACCAAGTGTCAGGAATTTTTAATGGATTTGTTATATAGGTCATATTGTGATCGCTGCGCGTATACAGGAATCATATCCGATCAAAAGATGGCGCCATCCTACCACTGTGTGCTCTCAGGATAACGATGAGATCTTCTGCAAGTCTGTATACCGGGCAATGGAAATGAGAGCGGGGGGCACAAGTCACAGCCACCCCGACCCAATCAGATCAGTGGACAGCTATACATCACAGTGCCCAGGCCAAGGAGTCAACTCCGGTAACTGCAGAGCAGTCAAGAAACTACGACTCCCACCGTGAGGTACACACGATAGGATCAGTTGCACTATGTCAAGTAAGGCCAAAATGTACCCCGAGCTTGCGTCATTCTCCTGTACCCCGAGCGCCATTCTCCTGTACCCCGAGCGTCATTCTCCTGTCCCCGAGCGCCATTCTCCTGTACCCCGAGCGTCATTCTCCTGTACCCCGAGCGTCAGCTTCATTCTCCTGTGCCGCGAGCGTCATTCTCCTGTACCCCGAGCGTCAGCGTCATTATCCGTACCCCGAGCGTCAGCGTCATTCTCCCGTACCCCGAGTGTCATTCTCCCGTACCCCGAGCGTCATTCTCCTGTACCCCGAGCGTCAGCGTCATTATCCGTACCCCGAGCGTCAGCGTCATTCTCCTGTACCCCGAGCGTCATTCTCCCGTACCCCGAGCGTCATTCTCCCGTACCCCGAGCGTCATTCTCCCGTACCCCGAGCGTCATTCTCCCGTACCCCGAGCGTCAGCGTCATTCTCCCGTACCCCGAGCGTCAGCGTCATTCTCCTGTACCCCGAGCGTCATTCTCCTGTACCCCGAGCGTCATTCTCCTGTACCCCGAGCGTCATTCTCCTGTACCCCGAGCGTCATTCTCCTGTACCCCGAGCGTCATTCTCCTGTACCCCGAGCGTCATTCTCCCGTACCCCGAGCGTCAGCGTCATTCTCCCGTACCCCGAGCGTCAGCGTCATTATCCGTACCCTGAGCGTCAGCGTCATTCTCCTGTACCCCGAGCGTCATTCTCCTGTACCCCGAGCGTCATTCTCCTGTACCCCGAGCGTCATTCTCCTGTACCCCGAGCGTCATTCTCCCGTACCCCGAGCGTCATTCTCCCGTACCCCGAGCGTCATTCTCCCGTACCCCGAGCGTCATTCTCCCGTACCCCGAGCGTCATTATCCTGTACCCCGAGCGTCATTCTCCCGTACCCCGAGCGTCAGCGTCATTATCCGTACCCTGAGCGTCAGCGTCATTATCCTGTACCCCGAGCGTCAGCGTCATTATCCGTACCCCGAGCGTCAGCGTCATTCTCCTGTACCCCGAGCGTCATTCTCCTGTACCCCGAGCGTCATTCTCCTGTACCCCGAGCGTCATTCTCCTGTACCCCGAGCGTCATTCTCCCGTACCCCGAGCGTCATTCTCCCGTACCCCGAGCGTCATTCTCCCGTACCCCGAGCGTCATTCTCCCGTACCCCGAGCGTCAGCGTCATTATCCGTACCCCGAGCGTCAGCGTCATTATCCGTACCCCGAGCGTCAGCGTCATTATCCGTACCCCGAGCGTCAGCGTCATTATCCTGTACCCCGAGCATCAGCGTCATTATACGTACCCCGAGCGTCAGCGTCATTATCCTGTACCCCGAGTGTCAGTGTCATTATCCGTACCCCGAGCGTCAGCGTCATTATCCTGTACCCCAAGCGTCAGCGTCATTATCCTGTACCCCGAGCGTCAGCGTCATTATCCGTACCCCGAGCGTCAGCGTCATTATCCTGTACCCCGAGCGTCAGCGTCATTGTTGTGGGACCTGTAGTACCGGGGGGTCGTTGCTGTGTCCCCATACATTGAGGCCATTGTTGCTGCCCCCCTGGGCCTGCCTCCATGGCCGTGTCCCTGTGTGATGAGGCGGGCGGCCATATTCCCGCTGTAAACATATGGAGCATGTGACGGATATATATATATATCTAGCAGCGATGTGTGAGGAGTTACAGACCCTTTAGGTCATGAGCTCCTGTAACACTCCGATCACACAGGGACCCTGGATCCAGACTCCATATAATCCCTCATTTTCAGAACACTCTGCACTGCTCTCTGTTATCAGCCACACGTCACATTGTGTATGTGTAGCGTGACAAACCCTGCCGGCCCTGGCTTCTGTACACACAGGGGTCGCCAGGAGAGCGGTGCGAGCGTCTGTGGGTGGCTGGGTTTACACCTGTATAAGCAGGGGCGAGCCAGAGCCCTAATCCCTGAGCGTATCCGTCCTGCCGTGTACACAGCACCCATACATGTCCTGCAGTAACTACCAGACGGGATTAACCCTGTGTGTACCACCCCGTATTCTAACCTCCGCACCTGTAGAGTGCGAGCTCATGGGACAAGTGTTTTTCAGCTCCCTTTATTAGAGCTTCAGCTCTTCAGGCCGGAGAGGAGACTCTTTAAACAAGAGTCAAATCTTCCGAGCTCAGCTTTAAATTTCTCGATTGGTCGCAGTGGGCAACGAAGACCCATAAATTTGCCCGGGGATCCCTTAATGTGCATGAAAAAAGTGGGGAGAAGAGCGGCGGCTGGCGCCACTTATCCCAGCGTATCTGATGGCACACTGGTGACGGCAGATTAGCTATGGGGTATTGGTAAGGGTGAGCAGGGTCAGGTGGGGATCAGGGGGGTACACAAGAAATCCTAAACCAGGCGTCATCCCAGGTCGTAGCGGAGGCAAGTCCTGGTTATAACGGACGGAGCTGGGAAACATATCATTATACTGGAGACACCAGATCCTCCCAGTCTGTTCCTGTGCCACCTGCTGGGACAAGCGCACAGACCCAGTGTCCCAGTAGAATCTCGCTCATGGTGGTACGGTTTTGAGGAAGCGACTACGCTCTGGACTAGGTCGGTGCCATCGGCGAGACTGACCTGACAGATTTCATCAGCCGATGCTTCTTGATGTCCTCCTCGCTGAAGGAAAAATGCATCCTGGGTATCCTTGGAACCCGCAGGGTACCCCGACTTCTGGAGGGCATAGGGTGTATGAAGGTCCTCCGTGGCGAGACCCCCGGGGACAGAAGTTTAGAGAGAGAAGAAAAGTCCTTTCCTCTGGAGTAACGCAGGCAGAAGTGTCAGCGAGCGAAAGAGCGAGCGTGCTGGCAGAGCGAGGCGTGCTCAGAGCGCACACACACACGGATCGTGCACACCCCCTCTGGCCAGCAGGGGCTACAAGTCCTGGAAATGGATTACGCTCAGGGCGTCGGTCCCATTACATAAGAGGGTTACTCCGCACCAGTTAACCCCTGCGCTACGAGGCAAGGACAAGCGCGTACGAGTCTGCCTGGAGGGGGTCATAGAAAAAAAATAAAATAAAAGTAGTGACACCAGAATATCCGGGCACAGCGAAAAATCAGAAGCAGCTTACTACTTTTCCTACAAATGTTTGAAAAACTTCTTTAAAAGGCATCCGGTGACCTGGATTTGTCGCAATGGTCATCAGATTTGGGTTTCTATTTGTAACTGGGTAAACCAGAGTAAGCATTTTTTTTTTTTTTTTTTTGCACCACCCTTCGCCCCGGGGGGGAAAAAGTTTGTTGACTTATTAAAAAGTCGTAAAACATAAATCTGACGGGAAAAATCACACTTTCAAAATCCTGCGCACAGAGGAAAGGACAAGAAGTAAAGGATAAAAAAAGACAAAAAAAAAAGCACAAAAAAGCCAGAGGAGTAGAAAGGAACAAGAAGTGAAGGAGAAAAAGACATAAAAAAGCACAAAAAAGCCAGAGGAGTAGAAAGGAACAAGAAGTGAAGGAGAAAAAGACAAAAAAAAAGCACAAAAAAGCCAGAGGAGTAGAAAGGAGCAAGAAGTGAAGGAGAAAAAGACATAAAAAAGCACAAAAAAAGCCAGAGGAGTAGAAAGGAACAAGAAGTGAAGGAGAAAAAGACATAAAAAAGCACAAAAAAAGCCAGAGGAGTAGAAAGGAACAAGAAGTGAAGGAGAAAAAGACAAAAAAAAAAGCACAAAAAAGCCAGAGGAGTAGGAAGGAACAAGAAGTGAAGGAGAAAAAGACAAAAAAAGCACAAAAAAGACAGAGGAGTAGGAAGGAACAAGAAGTGAAGGAGAAAAAGACAAAAAAAGCACAAAAAAGACAGAGGAGTAGGAAGGAACAAGACGTGAAGGAGAAAAAAAGTCAGAAAAGCACAAAAAAGACAGGAGTAGGAAAGGACAAGAAGTAAAGGAGAAAAAGATAAAAAAAAAAAGCACACAGGCGTATATATATAAAAAAAAAAAAAAAAAAAAAGCATACTATTAATTCCTTGGCAAACGTTTTTATATGTAAATGGTGCATTTGATGCAATCTTTTGGCAAGGTTTTTGCAGCAGAAATAACCCAGAAAACACACTATTGCTACATCTCAATTAAAAATTCAGAAAAAAAAACACACGGAAAAAGAACGCATCAAAACAGCACCAAAAACCACGTCTTTCAGAGGCGTTTTTTAAGAAGGGGATTTTTCAGCCAAAACGTTCTATGTAAAAAAAGAAAAAAACTCAGCGTGCACATACCCTTGGGCAAGGTTCACACCGTATACTCTTTGATGTGGATTTTGAAGAGGATCGACTTACAAATGAATGTCAAAAACTCATGTTTGAACATCCCTATAGTCAGAAACTCAAAAGAAAAATTCTCAAAAATCACTTTCAAAACTCTTCCCATTCATTTCTAAGGGAAATCTAGTTTTTCTGAAGCGGTTCTGAAAAAACACCTGGTGGAAAAAAGAAAGCGTCACTACTGTGAAGGAAACCTCTCCAATCTATGCACTATCCAATCAAGAATCTTTAAAAAAAAATTGCTGAAGGGAAAAAAAATAAATAAAACTGTTCCAAAACGTCTTTGGGGAAAAAAAATAATAGCATTTCCTGACGCGTTTTCCACTTGAAAAACTCTTTTAAAGGTGTTGAGACACTGATCATTTTACTGCCTAGGGCTCTGTGCACACAAAGTCTTGTCCTGTCGGACCCTGTGATCTTCAGGAATCCTGACAAATGTTCAATTTTCCTGCAGCGCCACCACAGGGAAACTAGAGTATTACATAAAGCCCATACAAAGCAATGGGTTTTCTGTGTAAGACAGGACAGGTCCTCCAGAGGGGAGGACTCCCCATGCACCTTCTCTGCATTCTACGAGATGGGGATGCTGAACAAAGGACCCCTTTTCTGTTAAAGGGGTTATCCGGAGAAAAGAACTAATCAATTGATAATAGCTTATACATCAGTGAGGGTCCAATATCTAGGACCCCCACAGACTAGCAGAAGGGGGCACAATTACCCCCATTAGAATGAGGCGGCAGTGCACACACTTGACCTCCATTCATTCCCTATGGAGCTGCTGATCGGTCAGGGTCCCAGCGGTCGGACCCCCACGATCTATAAGCGATCGCCTATCCTGTGGATATAGATTTCGGTCAGTGAGTCCAAAGACTATGCTCCCCCCGTTCAGTAGTGCAGCCTCAGGCTTCAGGCCTATAACTTCCAGTGATTATATCTCAGCATAGAAGTAATATACTTAAAAGCGGTTTTCACATTTTTAATGTACATAACCCCGGTCTTTTATCCTGCTTTATGCTGGTAGATCTCCTCTAACAGATATGGTTAGTTGTCGCCACTGTTAGGACCACATGGCACGGAAACATATTGGCGTCTGTGCTAACCCACTTTTTTGCCCTGTATGGAGGATTATGTGGGCTCATTATTCTGTATGGAGGACTATGTGGGGTACATTATTCTGTATGGAGGACTATGTGGGGTCCATTATTCTGTATGGAGGACTATGTGGGGCCATTATTCTGTATGGAGGACTATGTGGGGCCATTATTCTGTATGGAGGACTATGTGGGGCCATTATTCTGTATGGAGGACTATGTGGGGCCATTCTGTATGGAGGACTATGTGGGGCTCATTATTCTGTATGGAGGACTATGTGGGGCCATTATTCGGTATGGAGGACTATGTGGGGTCCATTATTCTGTATGGAGGACTATGTGGGGCTCATTATTCTGTATGGAGGACTATGTGGGGCCCATTATTCTGTATGGAGGACTATGTGGGGCCCATTATTCTGTATGGAGGACTATGTGGGGCCATTATTCTGTATGGAGGACTATGTGGGGCCATTATTCTGTATGGAGGACTATGTGGGGCCATTATTCTGTATGGAGGACTATGTGGGGCCATTCTGTATGGAGGACTATGTGGGGCTCATTATTCTGTATGGAGGACTATGTGGGGCCATTATTCGGTATGGAGGACTATGTGGGGCCATTATTCTGTATGGAGGACTATGTGGGGCTATTATTCTGTATGGAGGACTATGTGGGGCCATTATTCTGTATGGAGGACTATGTGGGGCCATTATTCTGTATGGAGGACTATGTGGGGCCATTATTCTGTATGGAGGACTATGTGGGGCTCATTATTCTGTATGGAGGACTATGTGGGTCCATTATACTGTATGGAGGACTATGTGGGGCCATTATACTGTATGGAGGACTATGTGGGGCCATTATTCTGTATGGAGGACTATGTGGGGCTCATTATTCTGTATGGAGGACTATGTGGGTCCATTATACTGTATGGAGGACTATGTGGGGCCATTATACTGTATGGAGGACTATGTGGGGCCATTATTCTGTATGGAGGACTATGTGGGGCCCATTATACTGTAAGAAGGACTATGTGGGGCCCATTATTCTGCATGGAGGACTATGTGGGGCCATTATTCTGTATGGAGGACTATATGGGGCCCATTATTCTGTATGGAGGACTATGTGGGGCTCATTATTCTGTATGGAGGACTATGTGGGGCCATTATACTGTATGGAGGACTATGTGGGGCCATTATTCTGTATGGAGGACTATGTGGGGCTCATTATTCTTTATGGAGACTATGTGGGGCCCATTATTCTGTATGGAGGACTATGTGGGGTCCATTATACTGTATGGAGGGCTAAGTGGGGCCCATTATTCTGTATGGAGGACTATGTGGGGCTCATTATTCTGTATGGAGGACTATGTGGGGCTCATTATTCTTTATGGAGACTATGTGGGGCCCATTATTCTGTATGGAGGACTATGTGGGGCCATTATTCTGTATGGAGGACTATGTGGGGCCCATTATTCTGTATGGAGGACTATGTGGGGCTCATTATTCTTTATGGAGACTATGTGGGGCCCATTATTCTGTATGGAGGACTATGTGGGGTCCATTATACTGTATGGAGGGCTAAGTGGGGCCCATTATTCTGTATGGAGGACTATGTTGGGCTCATTATTCTGTATGGAGGACTATGTGGGGCCATTATTCTGTATGGAGGACTATGTGGGGCCATTATACTGTATGGAGGACTATGTGGGGCCAATATTCTGTATGGAGGACTATGTGGGGCCCATTATTCTGTATGGAGGACTGTGTGGGACCATTATTCTGTATGGAGGGCTATGTGGGGCCATTATACTGTATGGAGGACTATGTGGGGCCATTATTCTGTATGGAGGACTATGTGGGTCCCATCATTCTGTATGGAGGACTATGTGGGGCTCATTATTCTGTATGGAGGACTATGTGGGGTCCATTATTCTGTATGGAGGACTATGTGGGGCCATTATTCTGTATGGAGGACTATGTGGGGCTCATTATTCTGTATGGAGGACTATATGGGGCCCATTATTCTGTATGAGGACTATGTGGGTCCATTATTCTGTATGGAGGACTATGTGGGGCCCATTATACTGTATGGAGGATTATGTGGGGTACATTATTCTGTATGGAGGACTATGTGGGGCCATTATTCTGTATGGAGGACTATATGGGGCCATTATACTGTATGGAGGACTATGTGGGGCCATTATACTGTATGGAGGACTATATGGGGCCATTATTCTGTATGGAGGACTATGTGGGGCCATTATTCTGTATGGACGACTATGTGGGGCCATTATTCTGTATGGAGGACTATATGGGGCCATTATTCTGTATGGAGGACTATATGGGGCCATTATTCTGTATGGAGGACTATATGGGGCCATTATTCTGTATGGAGGACTATGTGGGGCCATTATACTGTATGGAGGACTATGTGGGGCCATTATTCTGTATGGAGGACTATGTGGGGCCATTATTCTGTATGGAGGACTATATGGGGCCATTATTCTGTATGGAGGATTATGTGGGGTACATTATTCTGTATGGAGGACTATGTGGGGCCATTATCCTGTATGGAGGACTATATGGGGCCATTATTCTGTATGGAGGACTATGTGGGACCATTATTCTGTATGGAGGACTATATGGGGCCATTATACTGTATGAAGGACTATGTGGGGCCATTATACTGTATGGAGGACTATGTGGGGCCATTATTCTGTATGGAGCACTTTGTGGGCCCATTATACTGTATACTGGTTGGCCAGCGACTTTGTTGAAGTGTTTAATTTTGGCCCTCTGTGTGTTAGTGTTTGACATCCCTGATGTAGGCCGTAATCTGTGGGAGAACCTGGCAGCAAATGTTTAGTTTCCCTGCAGCACCTCCAGAGGAGAAATGAAGAATTACACCGTACCCATTGAATGTGATGGGTGGTTATTGTAATGCATGGACCGGTTGGGTCCTCCAGAGGAGGAGACACTCTTTGGGGTCGCTCTATTTTAACTTTAAAGAATGGGGCTTCTATTTGGGAATTCAGTCAGAGTGCCCCTTTAATAGTGTATGTGAAGGGATTTACAGCTCCTTAATAACAATTCTAGTTTCTGGACTCAGGGAAAATTGTCCTTTACCAGATTTCACTGAGGGTCAAGTCTCTGGGGAATGTGACGTAGATCTAGAACAATGAGGTCACAGTAAGAGAACACCCCAGAACGGACCGAAGGGCAACACATCACCCGTGATAGCTGGATTAAAGGACGAACGCGTGTGGAGACGCTGGCTACCCCCTCTGATCACTTCCTTAAGGTCAAATTAAATGGAAAGATGTTCTTCCCTTGTTTTGTTTTTTCTGATCAGTCCGTGGTTTGGGACTTAAAGGAAATACATCAATACAAAACAAAATTTTATTTTAAATCAAGTTTTTGTAAGAAACATATGTTTAAAACATTTTTTATCTATATTTAAAAAAACAAAAAATCAAAAACAAATCTTGCAATTCTCACACTGACCACTAGGCTTAATTATAGGGCATGTGAAGATTAACACCCCGGTTCATATATATTGAAGCATTATCTGAGAAGGAGGAGGAGGTGAGCTGTGACATCACCTAATGTGAATGATGGATCCTGTATTATCTACTGTATATAGAGGTGTTATCAGTCATTATACAGGAGGAGGAGGAGGTGAGCTGTGACATCACCTATTGTGAATGGTGGATCCTGTGTTATCTACTGTATATTGAAGTGTTATCAGTCATTGTACAGGAGGAGGAGGTGAGCTGTGACATCACCTATTGTGAATGGTGGATCCTGTGTTATCTACTGTATATAGAGGTGTTATCAGTCATTATACAGGAGGAGGAGGAGGTGAGCTGTGACATCACCTATTGTGAATGGTGGATCCTGTGTTATCTACTGTATATAGAGGTGTTATCAGTCATTATACAGGAGGAGGAGGAGGTGAGCTGTGACATCACCTATTGTGAATGGTGGATCCTGTGTTATCTACTATATATAGAGGTGTTATCAGTCATTGTACAGGAGGAGGAGGTGAGCTGTGACATCACCTATTGTGAATGGTGGATCCTGTGTTATCTACTGTATATAGAGGTGTTATCAGTCATTATACAGGAGGAGGAGGAGGTGAGCTGTGACATCACCTATTGTGAATGGTGGATCCTGTGTTATCTACTGTATATAGAGGTGTTATCAGTCATTATACAGGAGGAGGAGGTGAGCTGTGACATCACCTATTGTGAATGGTGGATCAGTCTGAAATTTGCAAGATTTGTTGTTTTTTTTTATAAAGGTGGCCATTACAGATTTCGGCAGGACCAGCTGACCATCTACTATTTATTGGGGGGTCCCAGCTCTTCCCTAATGGGAGATGTCAGGTCAGAGTAGTGGACGTGTTGGCCTCCACCATGTCCGATCCGTTCTTCCCATAGGAGACAAGTGTCCGCAGCTCATTTCTCTCTTCCGTTTGCGCACGCTGAGCCGCTGTGGTCTGAACGCAGCCACTAAGGGGTACGGCCTCATACACGATTATTGGAAAGATTATGACAGATGTAGTAAAGCTGTGTCTGTCCTCCTACGACATTTGTAATGTAGCAAACTACACGATGCTTACAAGGAAAACCAGAGATAACGCGGCAATGACAAAGCCGGCTCTGCTACACAGGAGTGCGAGTGAGGAACGTGCGACTGAGCAGCGCATCTGGTGTGAACACGCGGCTGACGGCCCATGACGTATACGTGTAGTGTACGCTCAGCACGGACGACGCTCAGCACGGACGACGCTCAGCTCCTGGGCTCCCTGCAACCTTCTGCTGTCCAAGCTTTACTCCTCGCCAGAGGGAAGGAGGAGAATGGAGTCTCCACCTATAGACCCAGAACCTGAGGTCACACCGGCACCGGAAAGCATGGAGGCTGCTGGAAGAGGAGGAAAACTCCAGGTGTCGCTATAGGAGGTGGAGACCTTGCCAGGACCCTCCTGGGGGCGCCACATGCTACATAAGTGCAGGACTATATATAGGTGCAATGATTTATCTTAAGTGTATGATGTTATCACAACCCATTGCAATGGGCTTCAAGTGTGTAGCAATGAAGGAGTTAATCAGACCATCAAAAAAAAGACCAAAATGTGCTGCAGGGAAGGGCAAAGCCTGGAAACCTCCTATAAGACACATGGACTGTACAACAGCACCATCTGGTGGATATATTTGAGAATGCACCAACAGGCCACGTGTGTACACAATGGCAGAAAGGGGTCTCCGAAAGGTTTATCTGCACTAAATAAATCCAATACATACATGAATTTACATTATTGATGGGTTTACATATAGCCAAAGCCCCCGGCACTGATTATGGCAAGTGATTCTCTTATATCACAAGTGCAGGAGATGCCAATGCAGAGCCGTATCCTCCATATACTGCACCTATGTCACAAATATAAGTCCTCCTCCCATATACTGACCCTAATCCTCCATATACTGCACCTATGTCACAAATATAAGTCCTGCTCCCATATACTGACCCTAATCCTCCATATACTGCACCTATGTCACAAATATAAGTCCTGCTCCCATATACTGACCCTAATCCTCCATATACTGCACCTATGTCACAAATATAAGTTCTGCTCCCATACAATGAGCCTAAAGCCACAGCCCCACTATCAGTATTTGGTCAGTATTCGGTCAGTATTTTTTCTCAGGAGTGGGAGACAAAACCAGGTGAGGAACAATCAGAGAAAAGATATAATGGAAACAAGTCACCAATTCTGCATTTATCTCCCACTCCTGGGAAAAAATACTGACCAAATACTGATAGTGGGAACGTGGCCAGATCCTTCACATACTGCCCCTGTGTCACATATACGAGGCCTGCTCCTATATACTAATCCTAATCCTCCATATACTGCCCCTGTGTCACATATATAAATCCTGTTCCCATACACATAACCTTATCCTCTATATACTGCCTCTGTCACATATATAACTCCGGCTCCCATATACAGAGTCTTATATATGTGGCATAGGTGCAGTATATCGAGGATAAGTCCTGTCCCATATACTGCACCTATGTCACATATATAAGTCCTGCTCCCATATACTGACCCTAATCCTCTATATACTGTACTGCCCATGTCACATACTGTATATAAGTCCTGCCCCCATACTGTAGGCACCTTTATGGCAGCCTGTATCCCGAGAATGGGCAGCCGTCCCAGCTGTGCCTTATTACAAGGTATAATGATTATGATCATGTAATAAACAGTCCTGTTTCCGGCCTGGAGTGCGGGTGGAGGGTGATCCCTTCCCAGAGGAGACAGCGGGTAACACACCCTGAAGTGCAAATACATTACACGGGAGGAAGGATTGGTGCCAACGGGCGTCACCGATCCAACCTCTTATCATTCCATAAGGCGTCAAACATCACATCCATATAAACCTTCACAGCAGTCACAGAGATGGCTGCCGCTGATAAATCCGCGCCCAGTGCAGACACGGGGTAGAGATGCCAGCCTGCCCTATGGGCACGTACTCACCGATGCCAGATCTGTAGAGGAAACGTCCATACTGGGGGCACTTGTCTCACGGGGGGCCTAGCGGGTGGCACGCTGTCGGGGGGGCCTAGCGGGTGGCACGCTGTCGGGGGGGCCCTAGCGGGTGGCACGCTGTCGGGGGGGCCCTAGCGGGTGGCACGCTGTCGGGGGGGCCCTAGCGGGTGGCATGCTGTCGGGGGGCCCTAGCGGGTGGCACGCTGTCGGGGGGCCTAGCGGGTGGCACGCTGTCGGGGGGGCCCTAGCGGGTGGCACGCTGTCGGGGGGGCCCTAGCGGGTGGCACGCTGTCGGGGGGGCCTAGCAGGTGGCACGCTGTCGGGGGGGCCCTAGCGGGTGGCACGCTGTCGGGGGGGCCCTAGCGGGTGGCACGCTGTCGGGGGGGCCCTGGCGGGTGGCATGCTGTCGGGGGGCCCTAGCGGGTGGCACGCTGTCGGGGGGGCCCTAGCGGGTGGCACGCTGTCGGGGGGCCCTAGCGGGTGGCACGCTGTCATGGGGGCTCTATGGGTGGCACGCTGTCCCTGTGCGGCTGCAGGAGGGGTACTCCATTATGGAGCATAGTTTCTGTTATTGTGACGCTTTGACATTAGACAAGTAACATAGTTCCATACACATTAAAGCTGGAAGAACCTGTGGATTTGGGCAGCACGGGCCGACCACCTCTCGGCCGATGACGTGGGAGTGACTGATTCCACTCTCCCCATTGACAACACATGATCGAGCTCCTCATGGATGTACAGGTATATAGGGCGCCCGAGTCTGGTAAGATTCCTCCATGTCGCTGATTGCTGTCCGGGTCTGGCGGTGCCAGGATCAGGGGAACCTACCTGGGCCGCTGGGGTCACAGCACAACATACAGGCGGCGCCGAGGATCTGCCTGGTAGAGAGCAGTGCACTTACCTACAAGACAAAAGCAGAGAGAGCAGTGACTCTCATCATCCATCATTCAGGAGGAAGCGCGAGAACATCACATGCAGAAGAACAGAGATAAGATCGCCCCTCTGTACCGAGATAACAGCCACCAACACATCAGCAACATTCTACAATATCTCACATTCACGGACAGCAAGAAGTTACATAAAGCGGCGACTGATAAAACACACGCGCTCCAATAACTGTGCATGCCTCAGACTTCTCACAGCTGAGGGTTTGCTACAATGATTGCCTGTCTAATCCCACACATGGCTCATCAGCTGCCCCGTATAAGAGCGACTGCAAGGGGTCACTGACAGCCACCAGTCTTATCACCAAGTTATGCCACCATCAGAGGGGGTCCGCAGAGCTGAATCGGCACTCAGAACCGGTGTGGGCCCCACAATCCCGACAATGAAGGGGCCACATTCAAGGGATGCAATTTAAGCAAATGTTGCGCTGTACAGTGACACTGACAGAAAGCAGAGGTCTGGAAAATGGCAACCATTGTGTGACATTGCAGACACCGCGGCCGTCGCTGCTAATTTGAGGACGTCGCCCCTAGTTTGCGGACACCGAGGACGTCGCCCCCAGTTTGCGGACACCGAGGACGTCGCCCCCAGTTTGTGGACACCGAGGACGTCGCCCCCCCCAGTTTGTGGACACCGAGGACGTCGCCCCCAGTTTGCGGACACCGAGGACGTCGCCCCCAGTTTGCGGACACCGAGGACGTCGCCCCCAGTTTGTGGACACCGAGGACGTCGCCCCCAGTTTGTGGACACCGAGGACGTCGCCCCCAGTTTGTGGACACCGAGGACGTCGCCCCCAGTTTGCGGACACCGAGGCCGTCGCTGCTAATTTGAGGACGTCGCTCCCAGTTTGCGGACACCGCGGCCGTCGCCCCCAGTTTGCGGACACCGCGGCCGTCGCCCCCAGTTTGCGGACACCGCGGCCGTCGCCCCCAGTTTGCGGACACCGCGGCCATCGCCCCCAGCTTGTGGACACCGAGGATGTCGCTCCCAGCTTGTGGACACCGCGGCCGTCGCCCTCAGTTTGTGGACACCGAGGACGTCGCCCCCAGTTTGTGGACACCGCGGCCGTCGCCCCCAGTTTGCGGACACCGCGGCCGTCGCCCCCAGCTTGCGGACACCGAGGATGTCGCTCCCAGCTTGTGGACACCGCGGCCGTCGCCCTCAGTTTGTGGACACCGCGGCCGTCGCCCTCAGTTTGTGGACACCGCGGCCGTCGCCCCCAGTTTGTGGACACCGCGGCCGTCGCCCCCAGTTTGTGGACACCGCGGCCGTCGCCCCCAGTTTGTGGACACCGCGGCCGTCGCTCCCAGTTTGTGGACACCGCGGCCGTCGCTCCCAGTTTGTGGACACCGCGGCCGTCGCTCCCAGTTTGTGGACACCGCGGCCGTCGCCCCCAGTTTGTGGACACCGCGGCCGTCGCTCTCAGTTTGTGGACACCGCGGCCGTCGCTCCCAGTTTGTGGACACCGCGGCCGTCGCCCTCAGTTTGTGGACACCGAGGACGTCGCCCCCAGTTTGTGGACACCGCGGCCGTCGCCCCCAGTTTGTGGACACCGCGGCCGTCGCTCCCAGTTTGTGGACACCGCGGCCGTCGCCCCCAGTTTGTGGACACCGCGGCCGTCGCCCCCAGTTTGTGGACACCGCGGCCGTCGCCCCCAGTTTGTGGACACCGCGGCCGTCGCTCCCAGTTTGTGGACACCGCGGCCGTCGCTCCCAGTTTGTGGACACCGCGGCCGTCGCTCCCAGTTTGTGGACACCGCGGCCGTCGCTCCCAGTTTGTGGACACCGCGGCCGTCGCTCCCAGTTTGTGGACACCGCGGCCGTCGCTCCCAGTTTGTGGACACCGCGGCCGTCGCTCCTAAATACTCCCAATTCTCGAATATTTCTAAAATTTGTCGATTCTGATTCCAGCAGCACGGTAGTGTACGGCGTGATATACCCGGATTGTATGGTAGTGGTATAATATGCTACACGCTATTATTTTGGGTGGTGCGTATTCACATTAGAAGATATCTACAGACAGGGGTCCATGATTTCCGCCTCTGTCTTTAGCAATGACCGGACAGTGAGGTTGGCGGCACCGCTGTGGTTAGAACAGACGTCACGATGAGCGCTGCGGTTAGCGGCTCCAGATAAGGGGACTGCGCTTGTCAGAAGATTTATCAGATTTCTTCAGGATGTTCGACTATTTCATACCGTGAAAAGCGGGCGGCCAGAGGTGAATGCTAAAAAAACGTAAGACGTCGTTCAGAGTCACCCACCACATGATGACATCCTGGATGAGCTACATGCACAGCCACAGGAACAAAATCTCTGCTTTGTGCCCCGTCAGTTTCAGGAGACAACTTTGGGGCTTTAGTATAGGAGAAGAGGGAGCAGTCACACCCAAACCCATAAAGACCCAAAGAAATGTATAAACAACAACAGCCGGGATCAGAGTCATCTCCGATCCCCGTGGTAAAACCAAACCGAGATGCACCTGTACGACGGGATGAGTCAAGGGGAGAGATGTACAAATGCCAAAAAAAAAAAAGTTCTGTAACTTTCTATTATACTGTACTTTGTTTTAATTTCTCATTACTTTAAAGCATATTTTTTTCTTACATAAATGTACCCTCTTGTAATCGGGCTTTATTCGTCTATTGCCGGCTGAAAAATGAGTTAACTGAGAATTCATCAGTGAGCGGTTTCTGTAGGTCCAATGGGAGATCGTCTAACTCTTAACTGACTTTTCTTTTTAGCTCTTCTCAGCTGATTTATGACCACAGACCACATCAAAGTTGAACGTGGCGGGGGGGGGGACAAAAAGCCTGGAAAAGCAAAAACGGTGCAAAATGTTTAATGAAGCCAAATTGCAAAAATTAGCCTTAGTCTCTAATACATGCAATTAGGAAAAAAAAATCAAAACTTTCAATTCCCTTATTCTGCTGCCAAGATACTAATGGAGGCATTTAAAGGGACCATACAGGGCGCGCTCACGCCTTTACAGTCATGCTCGACAGGTCTGTGATATTACATAGATACAGCACCATCTCCCAGCGCACAGTAGTGAACTGCAAATAAATGGCATAATATTACCAGTGTGGAAGAAGCGAAGCGCATTATTTCAGCATAATACACGTAGGAAGCGGTTTACAATAACAGCTGAAGAGCTTGCAATCCAACCGAGGAGTGAAGAACATGAATACAGCCCTACAGCTGGTAACAACATCCACGGTGCGTGCGTGTGTGAATGTATAGGTATGAGTGGGAGGATAATATATACTATTACAGCAACACATCATCTGCGGAGGTAATATCCCTGTATAATACCTGATGAGATCAGTCACCAACACTTCACCCAAGAATCCATCCCCTGCAGAAATCAAAGTGCTGCAAGAAAACAACCAGGGGAGCCTGCAGAGCTCACAATCCGCTGCATTAATATACAGGGAAGCAAGATACAGTCCCAGGAAAATATGGGAGAGATGATGAAGGCACCCCAGAAAGAAAAGATGAAAAACTCCAGAAAATAGAGTCAAAGAACCTTCCATATCATGGACTACAGCAAGAACTATTCCACCAATTCACCATATTTGGATCTGTACTTGTTTTGGGAGGGGTAAAAAATACCACCACATGGTGGGGGAGGGGGAAGAGGATATACGGAGTAATAGGAGGAGATATAAGGAGGATATATGGAGTAATAGGAGGAGATATAGGGAGGAGATATGGAGTAATAGGGGGAGATATAGGGAAGATATATGGAGTAATAGGAGGAGATCTAGGGAGGATATATGGAGTAATAGGAGGAGATATAGGGGGGTATATGGAGTAATAGGAGGAGATATAGGAGAGGATATATGGAGTAATAGGAGGAGATATAGGGAGGATATATGGAGTAATAGGAGGAGATATAGGGAGGAGATATGGAGTAATAGGAGGATATATAGGAGGATATATGGAGTAATAGGAGAGATATAGGAGGATATATGGAGTAATAGGAGGAGATATTGAGAGGGATATATGGAGTAATAGGAGGAGATATAGAGAGAGATATATGAGTAATAGGAGGAGATATAGGGAGGATATATGGAGTAATAGGAGAAGATATAGGGAGGAGATATGGAGTAATAGGAGGAGATCTAGGGGAGGAGATATGGAGTAATAGGGGGAGATATAGGGGAAGATATATGGAGTAATAGGAGGAGATATAGGGAGGTATATGGGAAGGAGAGAGATAGAAGATAGGAGGAGATATAGGAGAAGATATATGGAGTAATAGGAGGAGATATAGGGAAGATATATGGAGTAATAGGAGAAGATATAGGGAGGAGATATGGAGTATGGAGGAGATATAGTTGATTTATGAGTAATAGGGAGGAGATATAGGGAGATAATGGAGTAATTGGAGAGATATAGAGGAGATATGGAGTAATAGGAGGAGATATAGGGAGGATATATGGGAGTAATAGGAGGGAGATATAGGAGGATATATGAGTAATAGGAGGGATATAGGAGGATATATGGGAGGATATATGGAGTAATAGGAGAGATATAGGAGGAGATTATGGAGTAATAGGAGGAGATCTAGGGGAGAGATATGGAGTAATAGGAGGTGATATAGGAGGATATATGGAGTAATAGAGGAGATATAGTGGGGATATATGAAGTAATAGGAGGAGATATAGGGGGAGAATATGGAGTAAATAGGAGGAGATATAGGAGGAGATATTGGAGTAATAGGAGGAAGATCTAGGGGAGGAGATTGAGTAATAGGAGGTTGATATGGGAAGGAGTATGTATGGAGTATATAGGGGGAATATGGAGGTATCGTGAGGATTATTAGGGGGGTGTTATGGGTAAT